>NW_007251315.1:81694-137453 GCF_000164805.1 Carlito syrichta | reverse complement strand
CAGTCTGGGCGATAGAGTGAGACTCCAACTCAAAAAAAAAAAAAGAATCTGAGGAGGATCCTTTTTTTATCAGCCCTTTTGAAGTTCTATCTCTAGGCCAGGCCCAGTGGCTCATGCTTGTAATTTCAGCACATTGGGAGGCCAAGGTGGGAGGATTCCTTGAGCCCTGGAGCTCAAGATCAGCCTGGGCAACATAGTGAGTTCTCTACAAAAAATAAAAAAAATTAGCTGGGCACGGTGGCTGATGCCTGTAGTCCCAGCTACACAGGAGGCTGAGGTGGAAGAACTGCTTGAGCCCAGGAATTGGAGGTTATGGTGAGCCATAATCGTGCCCTTGCATGCTAGCCTGGGCAACAGAGTAAAACCTGACAGAAGAGGGTTGGGGTGTTCTATCTATCTCCAAATCAAAAGAGGAGGAAACAGGGTTCTATAAGAAAACAACCATCTTTTTAGCTTTTCCCAAGGTGTCAAGAGGTCCAGAGGAAAGGATCTGATCATTGAGTACTCTTGTATATAAGACATAGGCCTATGCATCCTATTTTGTTTTTTGCAATAACCCTGTGAAGTATTTTAAGAACAATGGTCCAGCCGGGCTCGGTGGCTCAGCCTGTAATCCTGTGCTTTGGGAGGCTGAGGTGAGTGGATTGCCTGAGCCCGTGGATTTGAGACCCACCTGGGCAACTTGGCGAGACCTCATCTCTACAATAAATCAAAAAATTAGCCGGGTGTGGTAGCGCACGCCTGTAGTTCCAGTTACTTGTAAGGCTGAGGCGGAAGGATCGCTGGAGCCCAGCAGGTCGAGGCTGCGGTAGCCAGGAGTGTGCCACTGCACTCCAGTCTGGGCGACAGAGTGAGACTCCAACTCAAAAAAAAACCCCAAAAACAACAATGGTCCAAAGAGATGAAGCATCTTGCTCAAGGTCACACAGCCAGTATGAAAACTTGAACCTGGGACTCTCAGACCTCAAAGACTTTGAATGACCCTATTCTGCGGCTAGAGTGAATGACCTGAGAGAAAAACAAGACCAAACTGAATTCTCCTGTTGGCCTGGGTATGTGCCCAGGGGGTGTGTGACGATAGGTAGGTCTCTTTCTCTGTCCCTGGGGGAAGGAAGAGCCTGATAGAATACATGTTCAATTATGCAAAATGGCTCAGGAATGGGGCAGTCTGGTTAATAGTTATCATATTTCTCATGAATGAATTACCATTTTTAAAGGAATCAGAGTAGCACAAAACACATTTAATATAAACTAGACTGAACATAAATGAGTCTTACTTTGATGGGCCAAAGGCACTTAAGTACTCTGGGGGGTCTCCAGGACAAAATTATAAAGCTCAAAGATGACTGTGCAACATAGAAAAAAATTGGGGTTATTTTAGCCTTGGGGTTGTTTGAATTCTAAATTAATGGGAGACTGGTTTGGTTCTCATTTTTTACATAGAATTCTGGGCACCCAGTGCTAAAGGTCTGCCGTTAGGCAAAGGAATGCCTGGCTTTGTGGAAAGACAGTGGGTTATTTTGTGGGCAGAGGGGGCGAGGCAGATGCCAGGGCTGGGATCCAGATGCAATGAGGCACTGCTGGAGAGCCCCAGGCCCTAAGGATAACTACTTAATCGGGGCCCTGTGCTCCCTCCCATTCCCTCACCTCCTGAGTGGGGGCTCTAGCCCCCACCCCCACATTCCTGTGCCTGCCAGGCAGACACCTGGATAAATAACAGGCAAGTTTCCATGCAGTTCTGTCAAGACTGGGCAGTGGCAGAGGCAGCAGGGAGGCTGCGAACTCCATCTCCCTCTCTTTCCAGGGCTGTGGATCCACATGATCCCCCAGCTTCTGCCCTGGGTGCTCTTTAGCCAGTCTCCCAGTGGCTTCTACTGCTGCGGACATCAGGGAGCCCACAGCAGGCTGCTACCCACCCCCCGGGGCAAGAGTTAGGGCTGGCAATTTCAACATTTTAACCAAATTGTTTAAAAAGCTTTCCTCCCCACAAGCCAGTGTCTCCTGTTCAGCGCTGTCACAAACAATTTGGTATATAAGCTAATTCCCGCTGGGAGAGCCCAGGGTGGCAGCTCCCCTCCCCTCGACTTTGCTATGGATGCTGCATCCGTGTTCCGAATTCTTGCAGGTCCTTATCACCAGATGGGAAGCTAAGCTCCAGCTCCAGCCCTGCCCCCACCCCAGCAGTTTCTCCACCCCAAAGCCACTTGATGCTGAGTGCTGGAGGGGTTCTCCTTCCCCAGGTCTTTTCTCTCTGGCTCCATGTTGGTTGGCTAGGTTCTCGGGATCCAGTCCTGGGAGGTGGTGGTGTATAGGGTTTCAGGACTACTCCTATTTTCCTGGTGGGCAAGAGAAACCGTGCTGGTGGTTGGTGCAAGAAGCAGGCTTCCTCTCTTTTTGTTCTTGCTGGTTGTGGGGTCAAGGGTGACAGTGGGCCAAGGAGGGCATTGGGGTCTGAAATCTGCTGGTCATCAGTCAGTGTGGGATGGCCTGGCTAGGCCCACGTACCCCTCTGGGGATAGAGGCGCAGTGTGCAGAATAGGCCTGGCCTGCCTTGCTTTCCAAACCATCCCCCCTTGGTCCATCAACTGACTTCTTGCTCTGGTGATGTGGGGCACTTAGCATGGCGGCCAAGGGGAAGACTGAGATGGCAGAACAAATATTTTAACTCCTGTTTTTTCTCACTATGGAGCTGACAATGGTTCCCTAGTACAATCGAGAGGCTTCTTGTTCTTCCTAGAGCACCCAGTAACCATCTGCCTTATGGAGGTAGTGACAAAGCAGGGTTGAGCCCTTGGGCTTGGTTTTAGGGCAGCTTAGGCCAGAGGAATGAGTTGCCCATGAACCTGGTCTGGGTTAAAGCTCCTCCTCCCCCATTCCACCCTTCTAATTCCCAGTCTTATCCCCCATCTCCAAATAGCTGCAGGTAAAATTCACTTCCACTCACTTCATTCCTTAAAAGGATCTTAAATCAGCCCCTTACTAGCCCATCCAAGGTCAGCATACATGTCCAGCTCTCCACGGCACAAGCATGCAACAGGTGTGTATTAGTTCATGCATCTGGTAAACAAACGCCTGTGCCCCAGGGGTTGCACTCCGGACTCCTAACTCCTGGGAAGCAGCAAGCATGCCCTGGGAGGGCACCAGGCCGAAAACAGCTTCACACAACCAGGGTGAACCAAAATGTCACCACCCACCAGGGAAACTGGCAACAATGAGATTCCAATGAGTCAGGCTCCGCTTTTCTTCCATGGTGGGAGTGTCGGCATAAAGGGCCTAACTGCTAGCTCTCCCTTCCCACAGGGAGAAGAGCTGGGGGAGGCAGGAGAGCCAGGAGGGGGCTGTCACTAAGCACTCATTTCTATTCATTAGAACTTTACAAGATGAGCAGAATCCCGGTGACACCCATGTGTGGGCTGAGGTGGGAGGATTGGGGAGGAGTCAGGCATCTCCTGGGTCTGCTGTAGGGTGCGGTGCCATGTGGGATGCAGCCCTGTGAGACTTAAACTCCTAGGCCTGAGATCCATGCCAGGAAGGACGGTGTCTTTGCAGGCTCAGGGGAGAGCTGAGCAAAAGGCCCAAAATATCTCATAGCCACCGACGCTCCAACCCTCAGCTGGAGTGTTAGCTCGGGCCCTTTCCTGGACCCCACATGTTGGGACCATGAACAAAAGCTCCTGAATGGGTGCTGCTGGGCACACCTAAAGAATGTGTTGCCCACGGACTCTGCATTGGGCCATGTGGGGAAGTGGTTAAGGGCAAGAGTGCTAGAGTTGAGCAGACCCCATTCAGATCCTGGCAATATCACTTCCCAGCTGCGTGACCATGGCAAGTGACTTAACATCTCTACACCTTAGCTTCATCTTCTATGAAACAGGACTAGTCAGGTTTCTGTTATGTAGTTACTGTGAGGATTAAGTGACTAAAGTGTGGCAAGTATCAAAGACAGTCCCTGGTCCAGGTTAGGGCTTGGTAAGTGGGAGTGATAACATCACCAGTGAGTTCAGTTGATCAGGCTCCAGGCTCAGAATGACTAACCAGCTTAGCTAGCCCCGAGAGGAATGCAGGTGGGGCCTGAGGTATGGCCAATGGGACAGGGAGCACGTTAGTTCACACCCGGTGGGACACGCCATGCTGCACTCCACACCAGGTCACCTACTGCGCTAGTCGCTCTCAGGCCGGTACAGGTACCGCATCATCAGGCTGTCCACCTCTTTCTTGCGCTTCTTCTCCTCCTTCTTTGACGGCCGGCATGCCTGCCCGGCCTCCTCACTTTCCACAGCTGGGCCCTTCTTCACGCTGGAGCGGCTGTGGCTTGAGACGGTTGAGCCACTGGATGATGATGAGGAGGACTCAGACTCTGTCTCGGTTCTCTTTCTTCTTGATTTGGACTTCTTCTTGCTCTTCCGAGAATGCCCCTTCTTCCGCCGCTTGTGCTCCGAGGAGCCTTCAGAGCTAGAGCTGGAGCTGGAGCTCCTGCTGCTCCTTCTGCTCCTCCGCTTGCTCCGGCTTTTCCGGCTGCTACGGGACACGTCAGCAGCAGAGGCAGAGCGGCGGATGCTGGTGGCTCGCTCTGGGAGGTCCAATTGGGCACTCCGGGCACTTTGGATGCTTTTCCGTTCGTCCTCCTCTGAGTCAGGCTCTAGGCTGCTCCGCTGGAATGGGGCAGGTTTGTAGCTCAAGACCTCATTGATGGCAGCCTCTAGGTCTGGGTCCAGATAGGAGTGACGGCTGATAGGGCGGACGCTGGAGCTGAGAGGCTCATCCGTGGCTGAGGCCGAGCTGCGTGGTCGGGGTGGCACCGACAGGCTGCGGGCCAGCGACGGATGGCTGTACTGTGAGCAGGCCTCACTCAAGGCCACACTGGCTCCATCGTCCCACTCATCCAGGCAGCTCTGGCCCAAGGACAGGCGGGAATCAGGGCTCTCCCGGCTTAGGCCCGAAGCCCGGCTCAAGGAAGGGCTGAGGGTCCTCGACAGGCTGTCGAGCCGGGAGGTGCTGCGGCGGGAACTGGGTGAACTCGACAGGGAGAAGCTCAAAGAGGAGCGGGCCCCATCCTCACCAGAGCCACGCCGTGTGGCCGAGGAGGCCCGGCTGACAGGTGCAGAGACTGTTGAGGCTCGGTTGAAGTCAGAGCCCCACCGCTTTGCCAGCCCCCGGCTAGCACGCCCCCCGGCCTCCGAGAAGATGGAGCTGCATTCATCTTGCTCCTCAGATTTCCTGCCCTGGCCTGGTTCCTCCCTGGCACCCGTGCGTGCCTTCCTGGGTGGTTTCTCAGGGGAGGCTGCCCGC
This sequence comes from Carlito syrichta, assembly GCF_000164805.1. NCBI lineage: Eukaryota > Metazoa > Chordata > Mammalia > Primates > Tarsiidae > Carlito > Carlito syrichta. The sequence goes on along the minus strand of NW_007251315.1, from coordinate 132,164 downwards.
TCACTCAGGGTGGTGAAGAGTGAATCCTCATCCCCAGTGCCCCCGATGGAGTCTTTTAGGGTGAGCCGTTTCCGATAGCTCAGGGAGCTCAGCACAGAAGCCGGCCTCTCCTCCACCCCTTTGCCCTCCTTAGAGAGGCTGTTGAGAGCCGTTCTGAGGGAGGGATGTGAGAACCAGGAGTGGATGAGGGGCAGCCGAGAGATAGAGAGAGAGAGAGAGAGAGAGAGAGAGAGAGAGAGAGAGATTGAGAGAGAGAGAGAGGAACAAACATTAAACCTAGAGAATAAAGGCACGGGGGAGGGAGGCAAAAGGAGGAGAAAACGGCAGCAGCCCTGGCAAAGTGGTGGTGAGAGCGTCGGAGGAAATGAAGCAAAATAATTTGCGTCAGTGAAAATAGCTTCATGGAGAATGTCATGTAAATTAGACTATTGTTCTATTTCATCACTTTTCCCCCTCTAAACGTTTAGTTCAATTTATTTCATTGTCAACTACCTGGAGCCTCGTGCCACGCTGTGGTGAACCACAGCAATGGGGAGGGGAAGCCGGCATTATCTGCAATAACAAAGTGTTGTTTGGCCGAATAAATTAAGCCAATTAGAGGGGGCCACTGGGTGCTTTTGGTGAGGGGCCAGCCTTGGGGAAGGGGCCTCAGGGAGCTGGAGAAGGGAGGGAGGGGTGTTACTTTTTCTATGCAGCCCACCTGCTGTCTCTGGGAGAGGTGGGGAAGGGTGTGCCTGGAGGATCAGGATGGGCTTGAGTTGGGGGGATGTGTGTGTGTGTGTGTGTGTGTGTGTGTGTGTGTGTGTGTGTGTATCTGTGTTGGGGTAGCAAGGATGTGGCCATAGGAGGGGGGCTGAGGAATGTTCTTCCTCCCTGCTGCCATGCTGGCTAATAGGAAAGGGATGGGGGAAGGAGAAACCAGTAGATGGATTTTAGGATGAATCATGAGAGGCAATGAATAGATTAGGGGAAGGAGAGAATGGGTAGAGAAAGACAGGAATGTATCTGTAGCTGGGAGAGGAATCAGGGGAGTTGGTACCTTTCTACTGCTATCCTTACTGAGATGTCAGAGATCCAGAGCTGGCCAGGGCTGTGGGATCCAGAGTTCCCCATCCCATTCTTGATTCCAAGGGTCTAAACTATCAGGTAGTTCAATCCACATTTGTTGAATGAATACATGAGAGTGAAGCTAAACCTACACCAGACCAAAGCTCTGAGCTTAACAGGAAAATATTACCTGGGAAAAATAAGGGAGACACAGACTCTGGCTAAGAAGAAACCAAGTCTCCTCCCATGCTCATTTCACATGCCAGGAGCATGCCTGGGCCCTTCTCACAGATGCCAGGCAAGAGACACAGATGGCACGAGGCCTGCCCTCATGGGATCAAGGCACTGCTTGCCCATTCCTGGTGGCACAAGATGGCTTTTCCTCCCAGCTCAGGGCTACATGCTCACCTGGAACTCTTCAAGCTGCCATCATCAGAAGCTGCCTTGGAAGGTCCCTTGTTTTTTGACAACCAGGACTTGACCCCGTCAACCCGGTCCTCCAGCTCCGAGTCCACATCTGAGTCCCCCTCGCTGTAGGAACGAGGAGCAGAAAGGTAGACAAGACCAGGCAAGAGGTGGTCACCTGCTGCCCAGGAGGAGAGCTGAAGGGGAGCAGGGTATGTGTTGGATGGGGGAATGTGGGTGGCATGCACGTAGGTGAGTCAGGGAAGAGAACAAAAGAAGTTAGGTGGAGCACTCCATTCTCAAAGAGCCTGTCCCCACCCAGCAGGTCACACTGTGTGACAGCTACCAAGAAGACTATGAGGAGCATGGAGGCAGCTCCCATGCCTGGTATCTGTGACAAGCAACTGTTCGGCTGACCAACCTAAGGAGAATGACAGGAAGACCATCCATGCATCAATTACAGCTAAATGGTTCTTGGCTAAAAAAGAGGAGCCTGGGCTCTTCAGCTACTACTTGAAGCCTACTTTGCTATTTCTCGTCTATCACTCCCCAAATTGTGGCTATAGCTGCTGTCATTTTCCATGCCTTTGTTACAAGAGCTGGGCTGCTGGCTACAGGGCAGCAGAAAAGAAGGGCTCTGTAGGATTTAAACCTTAGTTGCTGGCAACATCAACCTGGCCACTAGGTTAAGGAGGCCCAGGCCATATCCCAGATCCACCCTGTAGCTTCTCTGGCTTTAAGAAACAGAGAAAGGAAAAGGAAAGGTACATCAACATTTCTAGAGGGGCTGGCAATAGTTTCAGGATCCAAATTGCCCTCAGAGACCCAGTTGGGCTCAGAAAGACTCAGACAAGAGCTCTGTCTCTCCAAGTTGCCTTTTCCCTCCCTCAGGCCTCCTCCAGCCCTTGCTCCCAAGTGTTTCTTCTGGCCAAACTGACCCTAGCACTTGCAGGAAAGCCCAAAGGAGTCAAATTCTGAGGCTGGCATCATGGCCACCCCCTTATGAAGCAGCTGGGCTTGGAGACAGCTTCTGAGTGAGAATGCTTCAAAAATTCTGCAGAATATCTGCTCTCAAGTTCCCCTGCTACGGATAGGCTAAGGTTTCTCCTTGATAAAAATTTCCTTTCATCTGTGTCAATAGGAGTGGCCCTGTTCCTGAATTATGTTCTTGAATAAATAGCCACGGAGGCATGTACACACACACACACACACACACACACACACACACACACACACACATACACACAGAGGAAACCATCAGACTGTTTTGGGGACCATGAGAGAGCCTAACTTGTGGGGAGGGGAATAAAGAGGCATATTTTATGGGCTTCCATCAAATACAGAATTATAACAAAGACGAGGCTGGCTGATGCCCCGGGTAAACAGGAGTTTAGCAGACAGCCTCGAAACCGCTAATGCAAGCCCTGTGCCCGTCCGAGCCTGGCAGATTTACTGTGGTGCACAGGCCCCATGGAACGCCGATACCACCTGATTTATACACCCGTGCAAAAAACCTCCCTCTCTAGTTTCACAGCCTATAATTTATTACCGCCGTTCATAACCATATTGATTGCCTTTAGAAAGGAGGTGCTGTATGCATCGCAAAATCTATGTCTACATGTTAAAAGCGTTTCTGTATAAATCTCCCTTAATACTGCACTGTTTACTGCTTTCATTAAGGTTATGGCAATAACAACTGTATCTCTAAGTAAATCGAAACATTATTTTTCTGCCCGCCTTAGCGTACTCGCTCGATAACTTGAAACTGGGGCCCAGAGCTGCTGAGAAAAGAGCCATACCACCTCTCTGCCATCAGCAGGAACCCGGTTAGAACTGCATGTCCCCATGCGTCTGCGTGAGCATACATACACTGGTGTGTGTGTGTGTGTGTGTGTGTGTGTGTGTGTGTATGTGTGTACGCGGGTGTGTCTATGTGTGTCCGTGCCTGGCAATGGTTTAGAATACGATCCTAAATGCGCATTTTATCAGCCCTTGAAGCTCCTACCGCCCAAGGATGGCAGGGCTGGAACACACAGGGGACAGACAGTTGTGGGCCCAGAATACGAATTTTCCTCCTTACATTCAGAGCAGTGAATGGGCTGCAAAGCTGTCCTCACCTTCCCTTTAGTTGCAAGCATCTAGACGATGTTTGGGTTCTTTTCCTTAAATAATCAGGCCCGTAAACAAACTCCAGGGGCAGGCAGGCTCAGGGGGCAGTTGAAATTTTAAATGGTTGGAATTAAACCTCGCGTCAAATACAATTTATGTCCGGGCTCATGTGCTATTAGTTAACTGGGAGCCGAATCGCAGGGGAACAAACAAACGGAGACAGAACGGCGGGGGATATTAATTGTGTGTGACAACCAGGCTCCAGCGGCCCTCCATCACTGTTACACACTATTACATTTATCATTAGCTCTCACGGAGTTCTTTGCGTTGCGGCCAGCCCATCCTGGCCAGGGGAGGAGGCCTGCCAGGCAAGAGAGAGTGGGGGAGGAAACCCAATGCCACGCTCAAAAAACAACCTGGGAAAAACACCCTGTTGAACTTGACAGAGGATCAGCCCGATCCGCCCGAAGGCCTGCACATCTGCGCCCGCTGTCCAGCTCCCACCCAGAAAGAAGGAAAAGAAAAGCTGGATGGATTTCCTGGGCTTCCCACCACCTGACAGACAGCACCAACACAAACGCCCGCCCGCCTGCCTGCCAGCCGGGGGGCCTCCCTCTACCCACGGTGCTGCAGGGAGTAAAGTAAACACATCTGGCTGTGTTCCCTTCTCCCGCCACGGCAGAGCAGCCCGTGATTAGCTGCCTGAAGGCTTTCTCCAAACATGAAACTGTGAGATGCCCCTCACCTTCTACCCTTGTCTGCCAAAAGAAGGTGGCAGACCTTCAAAGACAAAACATACCCGCTTCTTTCAGGCAGCTCAGGCTCCCAAGGAGCCCAAGGTTATGGACAAATCCAGCCCAAACAGACTTTCTCCCAGAGAAACAGGCCAACGAGGTGGCTACGCTTGCTTTCTAAGAGGAGAGAGCTGGAACTCAGGAAGGTAGACCGCAGGTCCCATCAAAAGAGGCTGAGCTTTCCTTTTTTGTCGGAATCCTGTTGGTAGGTGTGAGGGCCAGCCCCAGCCTCCCAGAGAGCGCACCTCATCGCCTGCCCTTTGCCTCTGCCATAGCCCAGCCCCTGAGGACAGAGTCAGCAGTGTGAGCGTTAGAGATCAGCGAGGCAGGAGAGTGTGGGGAGGCTTTGTGGAGTCCACATGCGGCATGCAGCAGGGCCCTGGGTGGGAGTCCAGTGTTAGGGGTGGTTAGACACCCGCGAAGAGAGGCAGAGAGCGCATGCGCTCCAGTCCTCACAGTTTATTCTTTCTTTTCTGATACTTTGTCACCATGTCCTGCAAACTGGAAACAGAAAGAAAATGGTGGGCAAGGAGGCCCAGTGGAAGCAGACAGAAAAATCAACGGGCAAACTGATGAGGATAGCTGAGGACATTTCTTTCCTCAGCAAGAGCCGGCTCTGACTGGCTGAGACCAGGCAGGGGGTTATGTGATAGTGGCGTCCTCAGAACCTGGTCTGGCCCACCCCAGCACCTGTCCCCTGCTCCAAAGGTGCAGGCTCCCTGGGCCACCCTGGATCTGCATGCTGGATGGGCCCTGGCCCTGAAGTGGGAAGGGGGCAGGTCTGGGGTCAGCCCAGGTCAGCCTTGGGAGCTTCTTCAGGGCCTGACCCTATCCTAGACTGCAGGTCTTTCCCCCCCTTGTGGCTTTCTCCCCGGCTTAAAACTACAAATCTCTCTGTCTCTCCTAAACCATTCCCTGGGTGGGTTTTATGTGAGAAAATCTCTGGCATGGTAACAAGGTACCACAGCCGTTAAATCTCTGCACTCCCCAGAGTAGGGCAGGCACCATCGGAAATGCAGCTAAACGGGGAATAACTCATCTTGAGCAGGGAGAGCTGGAGTGCCAGGTCCTTGGGAGGCCTGGGGAGAGGGACCTGGGGAACCTCATTTTGGCTGCACCTGTCCCACCTTCAGCCACTGGAGGATGGGCTGTGCTGGGGTCTGGCAGTGAAGAGAGGGTGTGTTGGTGGCCTGGTGAGGGGGAGGCAGAGGTTGCAGCTGTTCTGCCTGCTGGCCTAGTTCCAGAGGCAGTTAGGAGGGCCTCTGTGCTGGCTGCAGATGCCACAGAGGTCGTCCCCTCACCTGTTGATGAGGTCCTCGTTCTCATCACTCTCCATCTCGTCCTCGATGGCGGCCTGCAGGTCCCCGATGCGCTTGAATGCCAGTTTTAGGTCAGCCTGCAGACTCTGGTTAGCAGCCTCCAGACTTTCCAGATCCATCTCCTAGGAGGGAGGGTGGGCAGTTCAGTTCACAGGAGGGCTAGTCTTGCCTCTGGCTGCTCAGAAAAGCCTGCTTTCAGGCTCTCCCAGCTGTAGAGGAGCTACATGGGTGCTGATACGAGCCCCCAGAGCCTTTTCCACTCTGATACTGCTAGGCTGCTGGGGCTGAGCCTTACTTGATGGAGACTCTGGTGTCACCCTTGGCTCCCTGGCCTACCCTTAGGACTTCCTGGACAACCGTTCTCTTGACATGCTCCTCCTCCCTCCAATTCTCTAACTTGTGCTTTCTTTGCAGCCTACCCTGCACCAGGCCAGCAGGTACTCTGAGGGCTGCCAGCTTGTGCCATGGGGGGTGGGGGGTGGGGAGGCATTACCAATTCATGCTTCTTGCGGCTGGCCTCAGCCTCCTTCCTGGCAAGTTCACCCATCTCCTCCTTGGTGTCCCGGAGCTGCCTCTGTAGCCGCTTGTTTTGCTCCTTCTCTCGGTTCTCAGCTGCAATGCGCTGATCCCGCTCCTCAGTCAGCTTCTCCATATTTTCCTTGAGCCGGCTGGCCAGGCTCTGGACAGGCAAGTGGGGAAGAAAGACACAGCAGGTAGGCCCATCAGCTAGGCAGAGAGAGGGGTGTGGCAGAGCTCTGAGATCAGGAGGCCTGGGGTCAGGCTCTGGCTCCACCATTCACTGGCTATGTGGGCAAGCAACCTTAAGGCTTCCTTTGCTTTTCTGCAAGATGGGGGGAGAATAACACCTGCCCCCCAGGTGTCTTCTGAACATTGACGAATAAGGTAATGAATGTGAATGCACTTGGAAAGGCTATTACTTTTATTATTACTACCAAGACAGAGGGAGTGTTCTGGGAAGAACCTGGGGCACCTGTCAGTATTGACATGGTATGTGGGGCCCTCTGAGGTCAGCAGAGCTTCCCTCAGAGACTCTGAACCTAGAAGCCCCCAAAGCTAGAGCCTGTTCTCAGAGGTGAGTGGCTTTACTGAGAGTTTGGGATTAGGAAAGACTAAATAATCATCAGATTCCAAACAGAAAACCATCTCTCTAAGCTTAATGAATCCCTCTTCCTCCAGAAACTTGAACACATTTTTTTCCTGCCAGGTAATGCGACGCTGAGCAAGAAATGACCCAGAGAGAGGGGCAGAGTGTCAGAGTATGAGAGAAGGATCCTGCATCTGGTTCTAATCCTGGTTCTCTACTGACTGACTGGGCCCCCAGCCTCTATATCTCTAAAATAACAGACTGAGGCTGTGTTATGGGGCCATGTGTGTTTCACATTCTAAGAGACTAACCCCCAAAACTGTCCTTCTGAACAGAAGAGAACCTGAAGGATAGAGATGAAGAAAGGGGCTAAGGCCCAAGAGAAAAAGAGACAAGTCTTGCAGGCCTGCCTGGTATCCACCAGACCAATGGCCTCTTCTGCCTCTTGACAGCTTTGTGACCTTGGGCAAACTAGCCCCTTCCTGTATGTAAAATGGGGATCAAAATACTACCAATCATCCTTGGGTTGTGGTGGACAGAAAATGAATTAAGTTTCCTCTATCTCATTCTAGGTTTCCTGAGAACTACGGCCCCATCCTGGGAGGTCTGGTCATATTCTTTTCCTACATCAAGGTTATTAATGCCCTCCAGATGTCCACCTGTTTCCATCCCTCCCTAAGTGCTCCCTCCACAGACTGACAACAGCCACACTCATGAACACAGTTCTCAGGCAGAACTGATGGTAATTAGACAAATTTCTTTAAGTTCAAGAAGGAGAACTTAACATAAGATGTGAGGGGTGTACCCTCAAAGAGACAATCCTGCCCGCCTCTCTTGCTACGTACTCTGCCAGACTGGGAAAGTGCTAGACCATGCTGGCTTTGGGGAATTGGAAGGAAAAGGACTGAACCTGGAGCATGGAAATTCCAGTTGAGGTGAAGGAGGGATAAAAAAATATTTAAGAAAAGAGGTGAACAAAAAGGAGAAGGGTTAAAGGAAAGAGAATGGAGAATAAAGGGAGAGGGGAATAGGATGGGGAAAAAGAAAGAAATGGGAAGAGGATAAGAAGGAGGAGTAAGATTGGGGAGACGAAAAAACTTTAAAAAAGAAGAAAGAATAGGGCAGTCATGGAGAAAAATGAAGAGAGAAGGAGAAAAAGCAGATATGGAAGGGTGGGAAGAAGTGAGGAAAAAAGGGAATAAAAAAGGGAAGGGGAGAGAAAGAACGGGGAGATGAGAGAACAGACTCCAGCCCTTACAGAAGTGGCGCCATCCGCTGCATATTTATGACCCTGCCACAGAGCCGGGTGAGGGGAACAGGCAGGAGGGGGGAGCTCGTGGTGGAGGAAAATATGAAGACGAAAAGCTAAGCTGCTCTGGTCCCTTGGCAGAAAGCAAGTACGGAAACAGAATGTAAAGCAGGCAGGCTCCACGGTACCCAGAGAGCAGGCCAGGAGAGGCGGGAGAGAAGCACCCGCCCGTCAGCTGGCCTGGCAGCTAGGCAGAGGCCTCTGAGGAGGGTCCGCCAGCCTGCCCAGCCCTGCTGAGCATGCGTGGCAGCCGCTGGGGCAGCGCTGCCTTGCTTGCTGCGGACCAGGAGAAGTGTGAACTCACCTCCAGCCGTTTCACTTGGGTCCTTTCGAACTCCAGGCGAGTCTCCAGCTCCCGGATCTTAGCTTCCTGCCTGCTCACCAGGGACTTGTCCACCATGGACTGCTCCAGGAACTCCACCTGGCTCTGAAGGGCTTGTAGCTGAAGGTGGGGGCAGGAAGAAAAGAGAGAACTGAGCCCAGAAAGGGAGGAGGCTGAGTCTGGGGCAGGCAACATCACCATGGTGACCAGAAGGCTGAGGCAGGGAGGGATGCACAGGGGAGGAAGGAAGGATGGGGCCCCGAGCCAGAGGCCTCCCTCACCTGCCCCGGCTCTTGGCACAGATCTTGCCCTTCGGAGAGAAAGGAGAAAGCTAAGGACTGGAGAGGGAATAGAAATGGGAAATGAGGCCTCTGAAGCCAAAATGTCTGCTACGGTGCTATGGCTCCAAGCCTAGCTTTTTCTACTAGTGTACACTGCTCTGTGGATTACTGATGGCAGACAGAAGCACTTTCTATACTGTGAACTTGGGGGTTCCTCCCCACACATGGTGACCCAGCACCTTCTCTTTGCTGAGGGAGCTCTGGTCCCCACCTTCTCCTGCAGCTCTTGCTTCTCCTTATTGGCTTCTTCTAGCTGAGCTTGGAGATCGTTCATCTGAGCCAGGTCCCGGGAGGCCTGGGAAAGGGGTAAGAACCTCATTAGCAGGATCCCCATAAACACCCAGCCAGCCCACATGGAGTATCAGCGAACCCGGGTTCCCATGCCGCCTCCACCCATGAAGAGGACCAGGAGCACACTGGCCGTGCAGGGTGTGGCAGGGCACTCCTGGCAGGGGTACCTGAGCCACGGCAGCCTTGTGCTTCTTCATCAGCTCATTCATGTCTTCCTGATCCTCTTCTAGCCGGTTCTGGATCTCATTCTTCTCACGCTGAAGGCGGCTCAGCTGCTCCTCCAGCTGGATGGAGGCAAAGACAGATCACAGGGCTTTAGGCCTGGTGTGCCTGAGGGCTCTAGGTGGCAAGTCCAAACCTCCTCCAGCGCCACCTCCAAAGGGAGGAGGGAAGACGGCGATGGGGCTGGGCCCACCCACTGGAGTGGGTCCCAGGACCAGTGACGCTCAGGGAACTGCCTGTCCTGCTCTGGGCCAGGGAAATTAGGGAAAGGGCCGTCTTTGCAGTAGTACAGGCAGATCCTGGGCCTCTGGGGTGAATGACAGCTGCTTCCTGGCAGCTCTTTTGAGGCTAATGAGAAGGCAAAAAGGTCTGCCCAGAACAAATGACCCGTTAACCTGGCACTATCAATCCAGGCTCTGACCTGCAAGTACTCTGCCCCCTTCAAGCCCCAGGGAAGGATCCCTCAAATCTGTGAAGCTCTTCTGGCTTGGATTGTTTCCCCTGGGACCGCCTACTCCTTGGGCATTCAGCCCCCACAGCCAGTCCCCTCCTGGGGGGAGGGGAAAAGACAGCCAACAGCAGCTTCAGGAAATGAATGAATCTATTAGCCTGTAATTCCAAACCAAAATGACTGCATTGGCTCCTTCTCTGCCCCATCCATCTTGTTACTGGGCTGTGGGGAGCTGGGGAAGCCTCCGCCAAGAAATTTATTAACTCAGATTTAAATAAAATGGTAATTTTATAACAGCCTTTTTTAACACAATTAAGGAATTTGAATTACTCACCTGAAAACTGCTGAGGGGCACAAATGTCACGGGGATAAATCAAGCCTGTGAGATTGGCATCTCTCAGCAGCCAGGTGACTAGCTAGGGGGCCATGATGCCACTAGCCAAACCCAGTCTCCTCCCCTGCCCCAATCCTGGCCCAAGGAGGTGCCAGTGGCCACATCCCAGTAATGAATTCTCTGCCGATGGATGGGCCGTGGGAGAGGTGGGGAATTAAAAGGGAGGCATTAAATAAGAGCTCTAATTAGGTGCCGCTTGGGCTTGTCAGTGGGCTGGGCAGGGGGAAGGAGAGGGAAGCCCAGTCATCCCATTCTCTTATCGGTGCTTCTGCTAATCTCTAGGCACCTGTTTACATCCCTCAGCCACATTAGCTGCCTTTATTTATGGCATTGGGGCCTGCAGCCAAGCTCCCACAGGCAGGTGGTTAAATAGGGAGATGGGCCCTTGCTGGCTCCCTCTTCTGCCCCTTCCCCCCACAGGTCTCTGCTCTGAGTGGGGAGAGGCAGAGGAGGGAAGGACTGCTCTCCCTGCAGAAAGCCCTGGCATAGGGACCTGTTTGGGGTGAAGGGAGCCACAGTCACAGCTCTATTTTCCCTCAGCGCCCCCAAGCCTGCCCCGTGCACCCTAGTCCCTTACCGCCGTCTTGGTTTTGGCGATGTCATCAATCTGCAGATGCAGATCTTCGATCTCCACCTCCATTGCTTTACGTGCTTTCACGGCTGCTGCACAGGTGAACTCTGACTCCTCCAGCTGGACACAGAGAGGCACACAGAGAGATATCAGTCATTCCCTGGGTACAGGAAGGGTGTGCAGGGTTCTCACAGGGGAGAGGGAGCCCAGATGCTCTCTTTCCCCTCCTGCCTCTATTCGCTTCAGTCCCCAGGGTTGCAGTGGTGTTGTGGTGCATGCACGAGCATTTCCTCCTGTGACAAGGATAGTGGGCACAAGGCCCCATCCACACCACCTGGAGCTCAGTGGTCAGACTTTACAGCATACACAGACCCTAGAGAGTCTGGCTGCCATGAGTGACTTTTCCCCGCTTTCCTGTCACTTTTCTTCCCGGGGACTCAAGGGTCACCGAGAGCAACAAGAGGGAGAGAAAGAGAACTGAAAAACCAAGTTCTGTTGCTCCTGGATCAGCAACTACTTCTCTGCATAGATACCTGGTTCTTGAGCTGGGCAATCTCCCTTTTGCTGGGTGCGTTGTTCTTCAGGTGGTCCAGCATGAGCTGGGCATCTGCCAACAGGGCCTTGGTGCGCTTCAGGTCCTTCCGCAGTCTCTTCTCTGACTCAAAGTCCCGCTGGTTCACCTGGATGGGCACCAGCAGCTGGGGTTCTGGGCTCTACACCGGGCCTTCTCCTGTCTTCCCCAAGCTCACTCCTCACCCTGTCCTCATGATCAGAGTCCTTTTAATGATCCTGGAAGTGCCAGAATCATACCAGCCAACCAAAAAGGCCTGGGGTGCCAATGTATGATGATCCCCTCATCCCACAAGGGATGCAACGAGTACTCCCCATCCTACTGCTTTGCCCGTTCCCAGCTTTCTAACCCTAAGACTCTCATTCCTCAGGCTGCACGGGGCAGGCCATTGCCCAGGCTCAGTGGGCAGAGCATCCCTACTCACCTGGTCACTGAGCGTGGCCAGCTTGCTCTCCAGGTCCCGCTTCTCTCGCAGCACCTTCTGCTTGTCCTCATACTCTTCCTCAAGCTGCACTTCCATTTGTTTTAACTAGAGTTTCATGGGGACAGAGATCCATCTGTCCCTTTTGCGTCCTGTGCCAGGCAGTCTCCTTCCCTTTCAGGCTTCCCATCCCAGGAAAACAGTGGGGCAGGGCTGAGCACGATGATGCTAGAGGGGTCACAACCTGAATTCAAGTTCCTACAGGTTCAAAGCAGCCTGGAAGGAGGAGGAGGGAAGGCAGGCCACACACAGTAGCTACCTGAGCCAGAGCAGGAGAGCTCCTGCAGACTGGAGACCTGTTTAGCCAGGTTAGCTGACCATAGGCAGCACCAGAGCAGCACAGGTGGGCACAAGGTGGACTGCCACTTGGCACAGAAAGCCAGGAGCATTAGTTCTGCCAGGGCCCAAGCTTCTCTACAGATAGAGCCAACACACCCCAGCCAATACCAGGACCCCGAGAGAGCTTCCTGGTCCAGAATGGCAATGGAAGACAATGTGGCTATGGCAGGGAAGCAGAAAGTCCCTTATTTAGAAGTGGTGATGGGAGAACAGGTGGTTATGATGGACAGGTAAATGGCCAGACGTCTTACCTTCTTCTGACATGATTGCCGGGCCTCCTCTACTTCCTCATCCCGACTCTCCATCTCCTTGGAATGGGTCTGTCTCATCCGCTCCGTCTCCATCTCCAGACGCAACTTGGCCTGGTGGTGGGTGGAATAGGGCCTGGGTTTCTTTCCCAGCAGTGCCCGACCCCTACCCCAACAGGTAGCTCTCCCGAAGCTCAGGACAAGAGTGTCCCCACCAGCCAGCTCCCTTTGCCTGCACTTTGGTCCTGTGGCAGCAGCTTCTCCAGAGAAGCTGAACTCCCTGACCAGATGTCTAGCACAGGCCCAGGGAGAGGCTGCTGGGTGTGGGGACAATCCTGCACTCTTCCATCTGGATGCAGGCTCCAGCTCCCTGAACTGACTTGGTGGCTCAGTGGCAGGCTTGGTGGTCCCATGGCCCTCTGGCTGCCGTGCAGGCTGAGCCCCTCACTAGCAGAACTCAATCAGATTTGTTTTTGTGGAAAGTACCATGAAAGCTTAATTGTCTTCTCACTGTGGCTGGCACAGATCAGGTGCTTACTGCACATTTTGTGAGTAGGTGAACGAGTGAACACATCAGTGAATGGAGGTGGGATCCTCCAGCCCACACCCTGGGCTGGCTGTAGAGATTGTGACGGCCTCAGCTGCACCTCGCCCCTCCCTTGACTGAGCCCTCCAGCACCTGCTCCAGCATCTGGATGGTCCCCGCCTGCTCGTCCAGCTCCTCCTCCTGATCCTTGACCTTGGCCTCCAGGTCCCGGAGCTGTTTCTTGACCTTGGCCAGAGAGGCCTCATCCTTGGACTCTTGGGAAGAAATGTCCTGGAGTTCAGCCTCTAGAGAAACGACCTTCTGGGTGAACCCCGCAATGTCCATGTCTTTTTCCTGGAGTAAAAGAGAAGGATAAGGCAGGTGTAAGGGCTGACCCTGGCCTGGGAAGGGAGCAGGCATGGGTATTGGTTGGCCCCACTAACCTCCAGTTGCTGCTTCAGGCTGAAAGCCTCGGCCAGAAGCATGTCCTTCTCCCGCTGCAGCTTCTCCCGCTGCAGCTTCTCCCGCTGGGCTTCCTCGTGAGCCTGTGAGAGCTCACTGTCAAACCTGTGAGGGAGCGTGGCGGCTCCATCAGATGAGGGAAGAGTGTCCCCAGCACACCGAGACCGCAGGGGGTGGTGCCACAGATCTGGATAGGAACCAAGCAGGCATGGGGGCACCCATGCAGCTCTAACTTGGGGTGAGCGGGGAAGGCATGACATCCAGGGGTTATAGGTCAGGCCACTGAGGCCCTGCTGAGCAACCAGGTCTAGGAGAGAGGGCACTTCCTTGAGGGAGCTCTTTTACCAAGTGGGCCTAAGAGGGACTCACAGACTACTTCCAGACAGAGGTGGACAGACCCGTCTCTACACTTTCCATTTCAAGAGATTAAAGAATGAGGGACCAGGGCAAGGCAACAGTAGGGCCACAGAATGGGTAGAAATAGTATATCCTGTCTGGTCTGACTTACTTTCCACAGTTCCATTTGGCAACTGTAGGAGGAACTGCTGGCTCCTGCTCTCACCTCTGGGCATCAGCCTTGGACCAGAACCACTAGACCCAGCAATGTCCATGTCAGCACTGGGACACCCGCACTGAGCTTGGAGCTAGCAGCCCCATCGTGCCCAACTGGCAATGTGCCTCAGTGGGCACATGGGGGTCTCTTTCTTCACGCCTCCATTTCCCACCCAGTAATTCCACATAAGGAGCAAATTGCTGAAATTCTTCTTAACACCTTCCCTGAATCAGGTTCCTGTCGAAACTGAACAGCTCCCCACTATCCTAACCCCACATTTAAAAAAAAGTAAGAAAACTCTGGGCAACTGAAACCTAATAAGTTGCCCAGCGGGGAATGCAGCGACACGTAACTAGGCCAAGCTGGCACTGTCAGCGGGGTGTTCAAGAAGATGAGGCCCTGCTAAGGGTGCCAGTCTTTAGGTAAAGAGGTGGGGTGGGGTAAAGACAAGAACAAGGTAAGTGGCTAGTCACGGTGCTGGGAGTGAGGAACAGAAAACCCTCCTGTTTCCCCTCACTCTCCTTAGAGTGGCAGCCTGGTGGGAAGATGGTGGGGAGTATAGGAGGCCAGGGGTAACCCAGGGCCACTGGAAGGGCTCCTCTCTGCCATCCTCATTCCCAGGGTCATGGCTGTGGGGCTGCTCCTTCACAAAGACAACCAGTGCCTCTGCAGAGAAGCCCTTCCCCTGCAGAGGGGAAATGGGCACTGTTCTTGTTCCTGGGGCATCCTGCTGTTCCCAGGGTATATGGGTTCCTCAGTGCTGCTAATAAAGGCGCCCCATCCCCAGCCAGGGAAATTAATTTAGATTGGATTTTCTCCTGTGAGGGCTGCCCCCCTCCTTTGTGTCATTACAATAATGAGATGGAAGTGGCACGGTGGTTTAACAACATTAGTCAGGAGAGTGTGTTTTTGTAGCTGAAGCAAGTGAGGAAGATGCAGAGCTGGGGGTGGTGAGGGCAGAAGGCAGTGGTTCCAGTATGGGGCTTGGCTGATGTCCATCCTGACTGGGCCTGGGACGGGGTGACAGGCACACAGTGTGAGGAGCACACCCGAGAGTGGAGGTCTGAGTAGGCCTTCAGTGAGGCTGCAGCCTGAGTCTACCCAGGTCAGGAGCGAAGCGAGTACCCATTCACGTTCCAGGTTGAGTGACCATGCAGGCAAGGCCCTTGGCCAAATTCAGGTCTTCACTCCTCTCCTTCTTGGAAGGGGAAAAGGGAATCCTGTCTGTGGCTGCTCTAGAGGATTCTCTGAGCCCAGGGCAGGGGGCTTACCCACCTCCTCTGCTTCTTCTCCAGCTCATGGTTGCGGACTTGCTGGCCCTCCAGGTGCAGCTTAGTGTCCTGCAGCTCAGCAGTCAGTCGCTGGCACTTCTTCTTAAGCTGCTGTAGAGCCCGCTGGCTCTCCTCACTATCTGCCTGCAGGTCCCCAAGCTGGGGGCCAAGATGGGTGCAGGGTCAGCAACCATCGAGAGGCCCAGAAGCATTGGTGGAGAAGGTGAGAGGAAGGTGGATGAGTCAGGGGAAGACCCAAGGATAAGGAAGTAAGGGTCACCCAGGAAACCTAAGAAGCTCTAACGATAGATCGCCCGTAGTTGTCCCTGTCCCGGGAGGTTAACACACTCACCTTCACTATTCCTCCCAGACCTGCCTGCCTCAACATTTGTCAGGCCAGCATGTGGCACCGAGGCCCTCCCAGCTCTTCCAGCTCTCCCAGCCCTCCCAGCCACAGGCCTCAGCCTTCAGTTCTCAGCCCTCAGCCCCTTCCCCAAACTCACCCGCCTCTCCAGCTGCCTCTTGTTCTGCTGCTCTACCTCCAGCTTATCCTCAAACTCCTGCTGGAGCCGCTTCTTGGTGAAATCCACCTCCCGTATGGCTCGCTCGTACTTCAACCGCCACTCACCACCTGTGGGGATGGGGGCAGACAAGGGAGGATAAAGGTGCTGAGAGCCCCCAGAAGGGGCAGAGGAGGAGGAGGATGAGGTGGAGAGAAGCAGCAGGTGGGGTCAGCCAGAGGGACTCAGAAAGCTCTTCCCAAGGCAGAAAGGGTCCTAGCTGGAAGAAGACTGGAAGGAGAGATGTGGCTATATGTGCTACCCTCTCCCCAGGGACTGCCAGAACTGCGGCCCTCAGACACTGTTATTATCATGGCTGCTATATCTCTACATGAGACTCCCCTGCATTTACTGGCATCTCTACTGTCTCATCTATTTATTTCACTTTAGTCATTTATAACAGCCCTACTGGGGAAAGGCAGGCCCGGACGAGGAGTATGAGTACCCAGGGGTGGGCATCAGGGCTTGCCCCTGAGGCCACCGCGGAGCCCCTCGGGCCTCATACCCACCTGCATCATCATCGTCCACTTCCCCGTTGATCTCGGTTGCCCGGATGAGACGGGCCTCCATCACCTCCACTTCCATCACCTCCATTTGCTTCTTCAGTGCATCATACTGGGTCTGCAGAAGAGGGGGTTATGGAGCGTGCTGTTCCAGCCCCTCACTCAGTACTGCCCGCTCCTCGAACCATACAGACCATGATCACATGCTTACCCAGGGCAGACTGGGATGCTGGGCTAGGGGTGAAGATGCCAACTGTCTTTGGGGGGAGCCGACGGGCACAAGGGTGTGGCAGTCATTAGCCTGCTGTCCTCATCCCAGCCCTTCCCTCACCTGCAGCTCCTTCATCTCCTTCTCAGCTCGGAGTCTCTCTGCTGTCTCTGCGTCCAGCAGCTGGGAGGCGGACTCTCCTGTGTTACGTTCATCAGTCAGCTCCGATGTCAGCTCTGAGATCTGGGGTTGGGAGGAGGGAGTTACCACAAGTTGAAGGGCTTGCCTCACTCAGCCAGAACATGGGAGGGGGGGAGCCTGTGTGGGCTGCATGACCCTGCAACACTGGGCCAGTCTGTCTGGTGCCAGAGGTCACTCACCCGGGTCTCCAGGCGGTCACTGTTGAGCCGCAGCTCGTTCCGCTCCTTCTCTACCTTCTCAAGCTTGCTCCGCAACTGTTGGATCTCCTCCTAGCATGGAGCAAGGAGGACAAAGTGAGCCAGAGGCACTGTGAGGGCTTGGGCCCTAGATCTGCACCCGTGAGGAGAGCAAAGCTGAGGAAGCTTGGGCCGGGATATAAGAGGGAGGCATGTCCCCAACAGGGGAGCCACTGCCTTCCAGAGCTGTCCCTAGATCCTTCTCAACCAGCTGAGAATACCTGAGGTTTTACCCTAAGAGGTCATCCAGGGACTCCGTCCAGTATCCCAGGGACTCAGTACCCCAGTGGGACAACTACTATTTGATGGGCAGTTAAAGGACGCTAGCTCTTTGGACTAAATAAAGGAGCACTTGGAAGCCCAAGACAAGCCAGAAAAGCTCTCATGCATGTGGATTCCCTCCCAACGACTCTGTCCTCCACACACGTCTTTGTTCCGGATCTGCTCCTCAGACAGCTGTACTTCGATGAGGGGCCTCACGGTGGTAAAGAGCTTCCACCAGGGCCAGTCTTTCACCCCTTTGTTCTTCTTGATGTTCTTCTGCACGCAGCGAATGGCCAGGTCCTGGATCTGCAGTTGGGGTAAGGTGGTGCACAGCAGGGCTGTCACCCTTGCTAAGCCAGGCCAAGGATACTTCCCACCACCAGCACAGCCCTGGAGGCTGCTGCTCTGGCCCCCGACCCTGAGTCAGACCCTTCCCATGCTTCACCATGCCCCCAGACTCACTCCACCCCTCAGAGGGTGGACAGCACAGAGCCTAGACCTGGGAGCACTGCACTGGGCACTAGCCACTCCACCGTCATTAGGAATAATTTCGTCTGCTTTATTTGCTGCCTGATTATTTCCAGCACCCTGGCCTAGCTGCGCTATAAAACCTAATCTTGCTGAAACACAAGAGGCGGCAGTGCTGGCTGTTTTATGGACTTGCTAATAAGAAAAGGAGTCGCTGACACAGCTCCTTAATCTTCATGGGGCAGCCTATGATCCAGAGCCCACCTTTGCTTGATCCCTGCTTCCCCCACATCCCCAAATACAGCCCTCTGACCAGGCCACATGGCTCCTTGACGGATACACTAGCAGTCGCTGGCACCAAGGAGCTGCCCACCCTGGCTTGCAAAGTTCCCACCTTTTCTCCTCCAGAAAATAACTCACTGAGCAACCCTCTGGGGTCCCCTCCCACTGTGGGAGCTGTTCTGTCCTCTCAATAAATCCCACTTTCTTGTTTTCAATAAAAGAAAAAAGAAAAAAAAACCAAAACCAACTAATTGCCCCAAGACCAGCCTCCTGTCCCTACATGTTCCCTAGAATCCCTCACCCTGGGAATTCAGCTGTGCCCATCTACGTGGGGGAGGGGAAGGGGATGTCCCCAGAACAGCACCTTTCTCTTCTTGAAGTGCTGGCGGGCGAGGTAGCCCCTGCAGGCCGCCTGGAACAAGGTTAGGTTCCTGCTGGTTTGTTCATCTCGCTGCTCTTCCAGCCGCGCTAATGTGCCCGCCCGGAAGAACACCTGTGGAAAAGCAGACCAGATGTAGGCAGGAGACTGGGTTGAGGGTAGTCCAGCAGGGGAAAGCGAGGTGGCAAGCGGGAGAAACAAGCAGCTAGCACAGAAAACCAGCCGGCCAGGGAGTGCAACCCTTGGCTTGGGAAGAACCTGAAAATCCAATTGCCCAAGAGAGGAGGGGAGGAGCAGGAAGAGGCCCTGGGAAGGCCAAGGGAGAAGGGCCCAGGGCCCAGCTGAGGGCTAGGGAGGTTTTGGCAGGGGAGGAGTAAGGTGGAAAATTTAACTTCAAAGAGAGATAAAAGCCAAGGGGAGGCAAGGGAAGATGCTTGGGGCAGGGAAGGGAGGCGGTCACTGGTCAAATCTAGAGAAGATGCCCTTCAGCACATCTGTGACGGCTTCCTCCCCCAGGACTGCCAGCAACACCTTAGATGCCCTCTGTGCCTACAGCCCACCATAGGGCCCAAACACAGGTTCCAGCCCCCTTTGACTTTCAGCCGCCTGGGATTGGGTGAAGTGGATGATGGTGGGCATGTGTGAGAAGCAGCAGCTCTGGGGAGCAGCGTGCAGAGGAGAAAGCAGGAGAAAGGGAAGGGCGGCCATGGAAAGCTCCTGCCTTCTCCTCTCCTCCCTGCTTGGTTTCATTGCAGATGATCTCCTCTTTCATGTGCCACCCCCCACACACCCAGGTTTCACCTTCTCAGAAAGAAGAAGCCAGGGAGGTGGGCGGGAGTTGGCCCAGTCAAGGGACCTGTCATACAGGTTTGGGGGCTGGAGAACAGATGTATGAGGAACCCCCACACCTGGCCTTTCCTCTCACTCTTTGCTGCCCTGAGATGGGGCACAGTAAAATTTGCCCTATTAAGAGGAGTATGTGTGTGTGTGGGGGAATGGTTAGGTGAAAACAAAAGACTCTGGTATCCTTGACAGATGGCAGAGGCACCTAGGTATGCGCCTACCTCTCCTTGGCCCAGAACACAGAAAATTCCTTTTTGTGGGGAAAAGAGAAGATGCAAACTCTGTTGGAAACACAGGTTACATAAATGTACTCAGCGCCAATAGGTACAGTATCCCAAGGCCACCCTTCAGGGAAGAAGCGGAGAGGGAGCCTCAACTTCCTGCTGAGAAAGCTTTGCCTCTGGCAACTCCACAGATACCTAGTCCCCTGAGGCTGGTCTTGGAAAGAGCCAGCTCGCTCCTTTGTGACACTTCCCTAAATCCTTCAAGTAGGGCTATGTGGGATCTCCCATAGGCCTTAAGCTCTACCTGAGCCTCAATTTCCCATAATATGTGAGCCTGAAATTCCACCAGGGAAATTCCCCTGGGGGAGGGCAAACATGCCTGGTTAGCACACACAGCTACCTGACCAGGCCAGAAGTGAGATGCAAGAGTAGGGGACAAAGAATGGCCCAAAAATGCAATGAGAAGAAAAAGAATGGTCCGGGGGCTAGAGCAGGAAGCCTCCATCTTCTCTTGAATATCTGTGGGGTTAAGGGTCCTTTTGAGTATTGGGTGAAAGCTCAGGGTCATCTTCTCTCCAAAATACCCATCCATACACATTTTACAATGTCTCGAGGCTCTCAGTCTCCCAAAGCCCTAAACCCTTATGGTCCTGTGTGTGCAGATGGAGATCCACCTCCTCTGAAGCAATGTAACAAACACACAGGAAATCCTCATACACCAACCGGCGCTACCCAGAGCCTAGAAGACCTGAGCTTTCTCTCCTAAACCAGAAGTAAGCAAACACCCAATGCCGCCTCCAGCTCTGCACTTGAGTGAGAGTGGGCCCCAGGGCTCACCTGCCTCAGCTGGGCACCTGGGATGACTCAGGATGATAGAGGGTCTGAGATGGCAGCTGGGAAGAGGACCTGCCTGTACAGGTCCTCTCCTGCCCAAGACAGGCCTGGGAACCTAGGAATCGGCAGGAGGGGGTGCCACCCCCAACGTCAGCCTATAGCAGCTCAGCCTGCTACAGCAGCAGGAGCCCAGTAAGAAAACACAGGTGTGAGCGAGCCCAGGGAGAGCCCATGAGAATGAAGCAAAATCCATGACAGCCCCTGGGAGGAGGCCTAACTGGCAGCCCCTGAGCTTAAAAAAGCTTGGGGAGGGTGTTGCTGAGAGAAAGGAGGAGAGCCAGACACAGGCAGACAAAACAGAGACTCAAACCAGAAAATGACACAAAAAGAGGGTGGGATCACAAAAGACACAGAGAACAGAGAGAGAAACAGGAAAACTCAGAGCTAGCAACCAAGGAATAGAGACCAGCAGGGATTGCTGGGACCGAAGGGAAAACTGGAGACAGCAGAAACAAGGATGGGAAGACACAAAGATACAGAGATGGAAAGGGAAGGAGGCATGTGAAACCAAGAAAGTGACTCAACACGCACAACAGAGAGGAGAACAAAGAACAGAGTGAACAAGTGAGACCCAAGCCTTTTCTGCAAGTGCCTCTTTCCACCTCATACTCATTCCTTCCCTCTCTGCTGACAGACAGAGGGGTCCAGAGCCCTCTCTGGTTCCCCACTGTCCCCTCTTCCAGCCCAGCCCTTGGAGCACATACACAGATGCCACCTGTCCAAGCTTCCCAGGCTCAGGAGAGAGGGGCGTGCAGGGCTCCCTGCCTGTGAGAGGAACGCTCAGCCGACCCTTTGGTGAGGAGTGATGTGGCAGACTGGCACCCAGGGCAGGTGTGTCTGCTGTTTATGCACTGCGTTCCATTCAGATGAGGAATTTGGTCTGTGGGCAGGTGCTGGTGGCATAGCCTCCCAAGTCCCCCTTGCTCTCTGGGACTCTGGTAGCCCCAAACATCTCTCCAAAGGGGGCTCTGCCTATCATCCTCCGGCATCTTCCAGCCCTCCTCCTCTCAGTCCAACTCTTCTGTCTCCCCCACCCCCCACACCAAGTTCAGGGCCATTTTCCAGCCCACTCCTTCTCCTGACATCAGAGGTGTTCCTGGCACTGAACAAGCCAGTTACCTAGAGGAAAGGAAAGTCAAGTTGTTGCACCTGAAACATCGACTTCCTGGTCCTGGCCGCAAAAGAGGCAGCTTGAGAGGAAGGGCAGCCACTACGTGGCTGGGAGGGATGGGGCTGGGAGCAAGACTGAGGGGCATCAAAAGGCTTGTGAAGTCTGACTGAGCAGGGAGAACAGGAGGGAAGGAACGGCCATCTGACAGAGAGTGAGGCCTGACTGCCCTCCTGTGGGACAACTCACCCGGCTTAGACCCATGCAGCAGCTGCTCTTCTCCAGGTCCAAGGACTCCAAGAGCTCCTCCACTGCCTGTGGAGAGAGGCCTCTGTCAGGCAGCCTGCCTGGGCTGCCCCCTTGCCACATAGGTCTTTGACCAGGCCCTCAGCACTTCCCCTCCCTCCTCCTAGGCAGTCCATCATGCATTCCATGAGAAATATGGGTGGGTTTCCAGTGTTAGGCGGTATGTTGGACTCCAGGGACACAGAGAGGACTACAAGAGGAACAAACTCTCTTGCTGGGGAGCAAGGCATGTGAATTAGTGAAGTACAGAGGAGGCAGAATCTCTGTCGGGCAAGGAGAGCGTGGAAAGCACCCTGGAGGGGTGCTGCTTATGCTGAACATTTTGATACAAGCAAGAATTAGCTAGAAAAGCAGGGGAGAGGGCAGAGGAACCAGCATGAGCAGAGGCCTAGGAGCACAAGACAGCAGAATGCATTGAGGCAACGCCAAGGAATTCACTAGAACTGGGACTGTGGGCTGGGTTTGGTGGCTCAAACTGCAATCCCAGCACTTTGAGAGGACAAGGTGAGTGGATTGCCTGAGCCCATGTGTTCAAGACCAGCTCGGGAAACTTGGTGAGACCTCGTCTCTACAATAAATAAAAATTAGTCAGGCATGGTAGTGCACGCCTGTGGTTGCGGCTACTTGGAAGACTGAGGCAGAAGGATCGCTGGAGCCCAGCAGGTTGACACTGGGGTGGTCATGAACGTACATGACACTCCATCCTGGGTGACAGAGTGAGAATCCAATTAAAAAAAAAAAAAAAAAAGAACTGGGACTGCAGAGTTTGGTTAAGGTGCAACTAGAAGGTGGGCAGAGGAGTATGTGGAGCCCGGTGCGCTCTGGGAGCCCCTGAAGGGTTTTGGGAGGGGGATACATAGATTTGCATTTTGCAGAGATCCCACTGGCAAATGGGTGGGAGATGGAGGACCTCCTCCCATAGGCAATAATCCATAGGAAAGGAGGCCATGGCCTGATCCAAAGGGAATAGAAGACGCAGAAATGCAGGAGGTGTCAAGGAGACAGAGCCTTGCCAGATACTGGTTGGGGGGCAAGGGAGAGACATAAGAGGAGGAATCTAGGGTTACAATGAGGTTTCTAACTACGTAACTAAGCAGGTAACAGTGCCATTCCCCAAAGCAGGGAATACAAGAGAAAGAAGAGGTTTGGGAGGAGGCAGGATTGTTTGGCTTAAACATGCTGAGTCTGAGGTACTGTAAGGCACAGCGGTAGAGAAGCCCATAAAGCAGCCAGGTGGGAATATCTGGAGCTCAGGAGAGAGGCCTGGGCTAGAGGTATTGATCTGGGAGTCATCAATATATATGCAGTAACTGAAGTGACGGGTGTGAACGAGTTTGTCCAGGAAAAGAGTGTAGAATAGAAACCACATGCAGCCAAGGAGAGTCTTAAGGAAGAGAGAAATCTTTATTTAAGGGGCAAATGGAAAAAGAGAAGCTCAGGGAAGGAGAACTGAGACAAGAGGAAGACCAGGAATGGCAGCAAGGGGGCCAAGTAGAGAATGTTTCAAAAAGGACAGAGTTGGCAACAAAGACCCATCTTGCTAAGAATTCAGTAACAGGAAGATAGAAACGTGCACCCTGGCTCTAGCAACATGGAAGGCATGGGGAAACCAGACGATGGGTCCCAAGGCGTTAGGGAGTGAGAATAGGTAGTGATGGGTGGAGGGGTGCATGGCGGCTGGGGTGGGGGTGGCAGGAGGGAAGTATCAATGTACAGAGTAGGATAGAGAGGGAAGTATCAATGTACAGAGTAGGAGAGAGACAGCACAGTCCAGAGAGAGGGACGACAGAAGGCTCTTCTAGAGAGCAATGTCTGCTGATCTCCACAATGTTTCTCCATGGAGAGAAAAGAGCCAGGAGAGAGGCTGACGGAATAAGAGAGAGAAAAGAGTTACCACTCATGGAACAGGTCTCTAGGGAGACCAAGGAGAGTGGACTCCAAAGCACAGGAAGCAAGGATTGGACAGGAGGAGGGACACTTCTCCTACCAAGATGAAAGTGGTGGGGGAAGAAGGAGGCAGAAGAGAAGTTTGAAGGAAGCAGAGGAAGAAGTTGGAGCTTTGATTTCATGAGAGTTTGAAGGCAAGATCATCTGCTGGGAAGATGACTTGGGAAGGCAGGGTAGGAAAGATGTGAGGAAAAAGATGGAAAATGGAATAGCAGGGAAGGAGCCCAGAACCAGGGTCAGATAGGGAGGGGACACCTGGAAGACTTGCCGGGTCATCCTAAGGGCCCTCTAATGGCTGAAGATCATGCATTTATAGGAATTCAAGTCCACATAGTTGTATAATTTTCCCCCACCACCCTAGGGAGCCCAAAACAAAGAGTACAGATACTCAGAGAAAAGATTTGGCAAGACAGGTGCTACAGAAGGCTCAGGAGGGCTGAGGGTGATGAAGACTGAGTGACCACAGCATGGACCAAGGCATAAGGCTGAGCGGAAATGGAGAGAACTGAGAGGGTAGAGAAAATAGAGTGAGGTCCAGAAATGAGAGGTCTTGATGGCATCAGAGAGCACATGTCCTGAGAGGAAGAGAAGAGTAAGACCCACAGGTAGGAGGTGTGATCAGAGGAGTTCACACTGGAATTTAAGATTTCAGAAGTAGAACATATTCAGGGAAGACAAGGTGCCTGCATTGCCATGGATGGGAGGCTGGAATGGAGGCCGAAGGACAGTGAGAAAGGTATACAAGATGGCCACCTACATCCATACAAGGTTGCCCAGGACACTGGCAGGCCTGGGGATGGAGAGAAGGTCTTTGAGGCCTCCTCCATGAATGTAGGTTTATAATGTGGGGGTGGAGGTGTAAGGTGGGGGTTCACACAGAAGGACTGTGGGGCATCGCTGTGGGGCTGCCTGCCCCATTTTGCAGGGCTCCCCCGTTGTAGGGAAGCCATTTTAAGGTCTGAGGTGTCTTCAGAGTTAGGTTGGGTGCCTGAGGACTGAGTACAGTCAAGGAGGGTTCCTCACCTCATGGAGCCCTTTGGCTGTCTGAGGAGCTGTCTCTGGGGGTCAAGGTGATAGCATGAAATCACCAACCTGGCCTGGCCTTGTACTCACCCTGGCACCAAGAAGTTCTTGCCACATCAACCTTCCTTCTAGAAGGGGGTGCTTGCCCCTCGCCTCAGGAACCAATCCCTAACGTGGAGGCCAAGGCTGAGGGGCCCAGATGCCATTGGTAGGCCACCCAAAGCACTAGTTCTCATCTGCCACCTGGGAGGCCCTGGTCCCGTTCATTCCCGGATGATTGTCTGACTCACCAGAGAGCAGACACCCCCAGCTTGGTCCTCTAAAGAGAGTGGCTTATGCCTCTTGGTGCCCCTGGCCTAGTTCTGGGCAACCAAAACCAGAAGCTTGAGCAAGGGCCAGCCTGGCTGTCTCTAGGGAAGGAAGGGCAGATGAGTCTGGGAAAGGGTAGTGGCTTGGAGGGGTCTAAGCATAGGTAAAGGGGTCTGCTGCGGGTCAGGGCACGCAGACCTACCCGCCTTTCATCCACCACAATGTAGTTGCGCCCGTGTTTCTTGGTCAGGTGTGGGGCCAGGACATCAAAGCGGCGGCGAAACTCGGAAAACACCATGTGGTCAGGGTAACCTAGAGAGAGAAAGCAGCCCAGAGCTGGGCCTGTCAGCGCCTTGCCTGCCCCCAGTATGCCCCCAGTTGCCACTGGTACCTGGGCAGCCAGTGGGGAGTCACCTGAGGGGAAGCAACTGCTAGGGGTGGTTGAGGCAGGCCTGGAAAGGAGAGCTGAGAGGAGGCAGGGACTAGGAAGAGGAGGTAGAAAGGATGATCAGGGCTGCCCCACAGTGGACAGAAAGGTATAAAAGGGGAGCAAACTCCTTTAGAAGGAAGCAAGTTCCTAGTTAGTGAGGTGTGCAAATGGGGGACGGGGCTGCAACACCTGGAAGGAATGCTATGGGAACTTGGATGATCTCTAAGGGGCTTTCTAGACCTCCAAGTCTATGACTCTGTGATAACCCAGAGAAAACAATGTCTTAGGGACTTAAAGAAAAGAAACAGGGCAGCAGAGAGTAGGTGAGAGGAAAAGTGCACAGGCTAGGTATTGGAATCCTGACCCTGCCTCTAAGGATCATGTGACTTTGGGCCAGTCACTCAGTCTCTAGGAGCATCATTTTCTTCACCTTTAAATGGGGGCCCTAGCACTTATCTCATGCAGTAGTCATGGAGATTAAATGAGAAATTAGGTAGAAAGCCCAGCTTGGCTCACATGGTGGGCATTCAACAAAATGCTCCTTTCTTTTCCTCCATTCACCAAAACAGGATGTCAGAAAGAGCTCCCCTCCCCCCCCCACCAGACCTTGATCCCTAGGCTAGACGACCAAAAAGACTTGTAGATTCTCTTTCCCTCAAGAATGTCTGGGCTTCAGGTCAGGAGTGAGATGGCTTTTGACTTGGAGCAAGGTCAGAACAGTGACCAACAGGAACTGCCCCAAGTCACCCTGATGTTATCAGAGCCCATGGTGGAAGACCATAAAATCCACTCCTACAGAATCACAGGATTTCAAATTGAAAAGGGGTCTTAAGCCAGATCCAAGTCATCTTCCAGATGTGGAAATGGAGGGCTAGGAGGTGGAGGAACTGGCTTGCTCAAGGTCTTAAAGGCTGCAGCTGGAGGCAGAATTGGACTCTAAACCTGGGCTCCCGACAGTCAGCCAGGGGCTCGCTATACACCAACACCAGGCTAGCTGGCTCTGGGAAACCCTCCAACTGGGAGATGAGGCTGATGCATGTGCCTGATAATTGAAACAGGAGGCGGGGGCTGCTGAGGGGCCAAGACAAAGTGAGCTATTGATTGTATCTGAATTGCAATTAAATTGATGGGCCAGGATAGCAGGTCTGGACGCCTGGCATCTTAATTAATCATCAGCACTATCGTCGGTGGCTGGGGGCCGGGTGAGGGAAGGGGGGCTGCTGCTGCTGGCCTCATCGATCTGCTTGTTTGAGTAAAGCACATTGATTTTGGTTCAGAGCGGTAACAATCTGGTTTTGAAATAATAAACACCAACTCCATATCAAGACGTGGGGACAGATCAATGATTTATTTAGAGCAGGGCAGAGAGCCCATTTCCTGGCTTTGGCTGCTAAGGAAAAGCGATGATGACCATGGGGATACTTCAAGGGGATCTGACTGTGGCGGGTGGGGGGTGGGCCCCTAACTGCTCTTCTGGCAAAGGTAAAAAACAGTGCAACCTGGCAACTCGTAACTTTTCAGGCAAATGAAACTCCACTTGAGAGGGATGACTCTGGAGCCAGCCTGCCTGGGTCAAATCTCACTCTGCCACTCAGAAGCTGTGTGTTCTTAGGCAAGCTACTTAACCTCTCTGAGTCTCAGTCCCCTCATTTGGAGATGATATGAGTGCCTAACATCACTGAGGTTGTTGTGAGGATTAAATGAGCTAATGTATGGGAAGAGCTCAGAATAGTGCCTGGTGTATGGCAAATGCTCTAAGGACTCTAAGGAACATCTAGGACTAGCATCGTCTCTGTCCCCTCCTCCAGCTGGGTCCATAAAAAGGGTCTGTCTGACCTTTCTTGGGAATTTTAAGTACTTCAGAAAGATTTAGCACCTCATTTCTCACTGAGCAGATGGCTCCAAAAGGGCAATGGATTTGCTGCCGTGGGCAGAGCTGACCTGTCCAAACTAGGGACATGGGGAAGGAGGGAGCTGTGGACAAGTGGCAGGGCACAGGGGCAAGGAGGAGAGGGGGACGAAGAGGACTTGAGTATGGTAGGAAGAGGAGGAAGAGGGGGAAGAGACAGCAAGGAACAGACTGTGGGCTGGGAGAGATGAGAAGACAGACCCGCGGAGAGGCCACCAAAGCAGAAAGGAGTGTGAGGAAAGAGACGAGGGCCAGTCCTGAGACAGGAGGGTGCAGCCCCACTTCAGCCTGTGGGTCCCATTTGGGAGGTGAGGTGAGGTGGGGGGGCAGCTCTAGCCAAGAGGGCCAGGAATTGGGAGGGAAGGAGGCCCCACCTTGGCGGTACATGCGCATGGCATCGAGCAGGCGGGAGCCCCGGAGCTGGGCACGGAGCAGGGGCACGTCGAGCTGCAGGAGCCCAGCCTCACAGTGGTCTCCAGTGGGGAGGTCAAGCTCACTGCTGCTGCTGACTCGGCGGGAAGAGGCGGAACGGGGCTCCCCGGCCCAGCCCTCGGCCACAGGCAGGAAGCAGTGCACGAAGTGCAGCTTTGACTTCTTGATGGTGTCAATGAGGGCATCCTGCCAAAGGGAGAGACTGCCCTTCAGTGGGCTCTGATGGCCTGTGCCCAGGAGGGCTGGGAGTGGTGCCAGCATCTCTACTCCTCTTAGGATAGCAGGTGTCCCAGTACTGGCCAGGACATGCTAAGCCTGGACAACTCTGTCCTTACCGGGCCTGGGTGACCCCCCATAGGCGGCAGCGCTGAAAAGAAGATTCTACCAGTAGCGACCAAGTGGGCACCATACCCAGGGCTCCCAGATTATCCAGGTCCACCTGCCAGGAGTAAGGGAGGGCCCTGGGGCCTGGGCTGGCATACTCACCACCTGTAGTTTAATCTGGATGCACAGTGACTTCTTCTTGACAGCCGCCATGCCTGTGGTAAAGGTCTTCCGCATGCTGGTAGCCCGGCGCAGTGCCAGCTGCGAGCCACCCTCCAGGCCTGCAATGGAGCCTGAAAGCACCGTGGCACTGCCTGCTCGGCCCAAAAACAGGTTGCTGATGATTTTTCTGCCAGAGTTGGGAAGATGAGGGAGGGAAAGGAGTCACATTAATGGAGCAGTAGAAGCTCTTCCTCCTCCCAGCTCCCAGGGCATCAAACAACCCTCATATGCCTGTGGCCAGGGGCCCAGGTTATCTGGGCTGCATGCCCCACATACTACAGAGAAACTGTGGAGAAATGTCCAGTCGGGAAAGAAAAAAGCAGAGGTAAGCAGATGCCAAGAGATGGGCAGGGACTGGACAGAGGGGGGCGATCTACTCATCTATTCTTCTCCCTCACCAGGGAGGGCAGAGGTGCTGAATGTGGCTGGAGTGATCAGAGTTTAGCATCTACTAGCATACTATATAACCTATGTACTACATGTACTGCCATTCAGTTCATTATCGGTCTCCTCCCACTAGAATGTAAATTCCACAAGGGCAGGGATTTTTGCTTTGTTCACTGTTACCTGCCAAGCACCTAGAAGCCCCTCGCAGAGTAGGTACCCACTAATTATCTACTGAATAAATGAACGGATGACAGGGCTTGCATGACTGAGGGGTTTCTATGGCTGCTCCTGTTTTCTTTGAACGTTGGGTATTATTCAAACTTAAAACTATAGGCTTCTCTACTGTGTCACCTTCACACCTCTACTCCAGGAGGCCACCCTATCGCCTCCAGGCCAAATGGCCTAGGCTGTTGCCCCTCAGGAAGTGGAGGCCATCTATCTTGCTAGTGAGGGGGTCTCTGAAACGTTTCTAGGGGCAGGGAGCTCAGAAAACAGTCCTAAGAAAGGACAGGGGTAGAGTGAATGGTGTTCTTACTTCTGAGAGTCCTGCAGGAGCCGGGGGGCATTCTGGGTGGCTGGGTTCTGCTTGGTATAGCTCAGCCAGCCAGCTACGTTGTACTCCACCCAGTTGGTGCCATGGCTGTGGCCCAGGAGGAAATGGTGTGGTTTACTGCTGCGCAGAAGTGGGCTTTGGCCTGAGGGTGGAAGAAGCAAGGTTCAGATTGTCATGGCACAGACACAATGCCAAGAGACTCAGTGACTGCCCCCAGGGAGTGCCATCTGGATTCACACAGGTGGAGAGGAAGCAGAGAAGCTACCACTGATGCCACCTACCTTTTTTGTCACCTTCCTGGGGGCCATAATAGGAGAAAAGGCGCTCCAGGAGGGTGTCCTCGGTGGCCCCTGGCACCAGAGCCTCCTCTTCTAATAACCAGAGCAGGCCCCTTGCTTCATCAGTGCGGGCCAGTGAGCGCACCTACGGAGAAGGAAGGAAATCCCACCTTGTCATGTGGAGCTGTGGGAAAAGAGCCAGGGTCCCTGGACTATAGCACACTACAAATGTGCTACACACGTGCACACATGCACGCACGCACACACACTGCAGCTCCTGCTGCTCACTGCTGACACCTTGTGGGGAAGGTAGGCAGCAAGAGGAAAGGGGCCTAAAGAGGGAGCAGAGAGAAGCCCACAGCAAAATATGATTCCTAGGACTTAAGTCCAAAGTCACCAAAGACAGAAGGCTTCCTATTGGTCCAAGCCCATGCCCAGAGGCTCGCCTCCACCCTTTTCTCCTCAGAGGTCACCAGGGGCTTGAGTGAGCCCCATATTGCTGTCACCCCCTGGCAGATTAAATGGGATAGAGTCTGTAAGGCCCTGAGTACACTGCTCGGCCCAAAGAAAGCACTCAGTAAGTTATGGCTTTGGGGTTCACCCTGGTCCTTGAAAGGGAAGAACCCAAAGAGGGCTCAGATTGCTGCAGGTGCCATTGCTGCAGGGTATAAACTCAAAGGCCAAAGGCATAAAAAGTGACTTAATGGATGTAGCGGCCAAAATGAGCAGAGACGGGTAATTTAGAAAGCAGGAAATCCAATCCCCATCTAAAGGGAATGACCACCACTAGCTGAGCTGCAGTGGAAGAACACTGGCCTAGGTTGATAAATCCTCTGATTTTTCAAGAGAAGGTGGAAATATAGAATTCTGATTTCTAATACCCCAAGAAGGCCAAACAAACTAGGCCTATGGCCACATCTGACCTGCAGGTGCCTTTTCTATGGCAGACACGGGAGGACTGACCCTTTCTCACACCCTATTCTGGCCTGGCCCTGAAACACAGAAGGACAAGGGAAGTGAGAAAAGTGCCATTTCCTTCTCTTTGACCCCAGCCTGTACCTCCTTCCACAGTTTCCCAAGGGAGTCAGCATGATTTCCAAAAGGAAGCAGAATACGGCCAGGGGCCAGGGGCAACTTCAGCGACTGCAGCGGAGTGGCAGGAATAAGCAATGAAGCCATCAGATGGGGAGTGGCAGGCTCGGCACTGAGGAGCTCCTTCCCCAGGGGTGCAGCTGCCTGATGCCAAGGTCCATTAGATAGGGGAGAGCACAAAAGGGAAGGGATG
Organism: Carlito syrichta; assembly: GCF_000164805.1. Classification (NCBI taxonomy): domain Eukaryota; kingdom Metazoa; phylum Chordata; class Mammalia; order Primates; family Tarsiidae; genus Carlito; species Carlito syrichta. The sequence continues at coordinate 101,458 of NW_007251315.1, read as the reverse complement.
GCCCAACCCCACTCAAACACACTATAAGGGATGGCCCAACCCCACTCAAACACACTTTCTGACCCACTACTGCTCATAAGTCTCATGGACTGGCTTCTCCCATCTCCTGGGAAGGGCAAAGGCTCTTGTGTGAGGCCACCACAGGAACCCAGGTGTCAGGAAAAGAAAATCCAACTTCCCTGGGGAGACATGGTACTTGGGCTCTTCAAGCATTTGTCCCCCCCAGAGGGATACTTGCTCTCCAGAGGCCCCACCACCAGTGCTAGTCCAGCAGGGCCTTTGCAGGAAAGAGGGAGGGGGAGGCAGGAATCAAAGCAGAGGAGGGAGAGCAGCTGTCTAGCAAAAATGCCAACTCTCCAGTGAAGCACCTTATGCATTTCCCTAATGGAAGAAAAAATCTCCAAATGCCAAGTGCTTGTCAGGTCAGCCAGTCCACCAAGGTACCCAAGACACTAGTGCAAAGGGTGACAAAGCCAGGCCCCCAGGTTGAGGGGCAATGGCTTATATCCATGACGGGGGCATTTTACAGCTTGGCACTGTCCCTGTTTTAGTGGATGCTGCCTCCTTGCACCACTCTGCTAGGGTGCATCAGTCCTCTTCTTGGGGACAATGACTATGTCCTCAGGGTCAAGGCCCTCACCACCTAGCAGCAGTCACCAGGACTTCTGGCAGACACACTGGTGGCTCAGCTGGTCACCAAATCAGGCCTGAGTGTCAGCTGGTGAGAAGAGGTACACCTTCTGCCTGGGACACCCGTGTATTGTGGCTCTCCACTGCAGTAGAGCAGAAGAAAGTGCCACCTTCCCATTTAGATTGTCTGAGTGCCGAGGGGCAGAGCCACACAGCCATAAAGTGCTTTGTGTCTGGGTGTGACTGCTGGGCCCACCTTGGCCCGCCAAGCAGCAACCCCCAGCAGCAGTGGCATTCCCAGCAGTAGCTCAGATGGGGAGGGCTCGGCCAGAGGGAGAAGGGTGGGAAATGAGAGAAAAGGTCAGCCCAGACCCTCACTGGAATTCCTACCAGGGACTGATGGGAGGCCTGGTCCACAGCGGCCACAGAGTCATCCATGGTTGGCTCCAAGTCGTCAAACGTCAGCTCGATGTTCTCCTAGGAAGGAAGGCAGAGCAGTACTGAACACAGGGGCCACCCGCAGGGCACAGCCCTATGAGCAGGCCGGGAGAGGTCTCTGGGGTCGGCAAACTTTCGTTCTATCTCGTACAGGTGTTTCTCTCCAGCATCCCAAATGAGAACTGTTCAGCACAGTGTATTTTTGGACAGCTAAAATTCTCATAACCTCTTTTTATACTAAGCCAAAGTCACATTCTTCTGTTATTCGCATCAGTTGATTAGGCAATGCAGAGTAAGCCTGCTCTCAATTTCACACAATCATCCTTGAAACGCTTGAAGACAACTGCCATTTTCTTCCTGAATCTTCTCTCATACAAAATAAATATCCTCCCCAATTCATTCAACTCACCTCCATGTGAGGCAGGATTTCCAGATCTCCCATCTGGGACAGCCTTTTATGGAGGGGTACTAATCAACCACCATCTTAACAGATCAGGAAATGGGGAAGGGCTGGACCAGGCCCAGACACATCAGGAGGCAGGAGCCTCATGGTGGCAGTCCACCTAGGAAGGTGCCTCGAAGGACGGCAAGGGTGGGCTTCCAGGGGCCCTGAATACACCTTCAGCTTCTTGGAGAGTAAACTCTCCACAAAGTGAGAATGAAGCCAAAGGCCAGGGACAAGGGAACGACTCCTACTCCAGAGAACACAGGAGGACAGAATTGAAGAGGGAGTAGAGTAGGGGAGGTGGTGTCTTCTGCATCCACAGATGCCCTCCCTGGGGATGTCAAGGCTAGAAAGTGAGGCTGGGGTAGGGCCCTGGGGGACCCGAGACCAGGAGCTACCTCCTTGTATCTCTCCAACTCCTGCACGAAGGTACGCTCGTGGAAGAGCCTCTGCAGCCGGTCCTGGGCGTAGTTGTGGCACAGCTCCTCAAAGGAGGCTCCTCGGGCCGACCCACCCTGTTCAGGGTTCTGGAAGCCTGGGGTATCCACGATCATCATGGAGCAGAGCGAGTGCTGGCTGGACTTGAGAGCCCTGGACACAGCGTGAGTCAGAGCTGGGCAGGGCAATACCATAGAGCAGGCCCCACTGGTTTTCCCCTGACATCAGGCAGCCCACCCTGCCCCAAGTCAGACCCCCCCATCCCTGCCCAGGTGCCCAGGACCCTGGCAGGGAGGGCGTGTCTTGCCTCGCTCATGGCCCAGAGGACAGTGAGCCCTCTGCTGGAGGAGGATGGCTCTACCCAGTCCCACCACACACACAAAGGCACCAACTCTACCTTTGCCAAAGCAGGAAGTGAGGAGCCCCCGGGTCCTACTCAGCACTCACCTGTTCACCAGGGAGACGAGAAGGGTGAAGAGCTCGCTGTAGAGGCCAGACGCCATGCCCTCTAAGCACTCCAGCGCACTCAGTTTGGGGCCTGTGGGGTAAGCAGATCAGCTCTACCTCCTGCTTCCTGGAGCTCATCACCTGTATGCCCCTACCTACCCAGGGTCTGGTCAGGATGGGGCCCTGGAGCTGGGCCTCTCCCACGGACGGAAACATCCATCTACTCCAGAAGTTCCCTCCATCCCAAGACAGCAACAAGCCCCGGATGAAGTCTCCCACTCACATCCACCAGCCAAGGGGCTAAGGGCACCTGTGCCATCTCCCAGGCTGCTCTCCTCAGGGCCCTGGCGGAAGGAGGTGGAGCGCTGCAGGGTGCCACCCTTGTGCTGGTGCTTGAAGATGGCTGAGGACAACTCCTCCAGGCTGCAGCCCAGCAGGTATGCAGCCTTCTGGGCCCACTCATGGCGTGCAAACTGCTTGCGCCCGGCTGTGGGGTGGAAAAAAATAATCTGGCATCCTGGGTCCTTCTCCGTAGGCCAGCTGATGACCACTATGTCTTCTGGCTCCCTCACCCCCACAGGACTGGGGAGCAGGCATCCTCTGGAGGAAAAAACAGCCCTGATGACACCAGATGGGCTTCAGGCAGAACGGAAATAGCCAGCAGCTGCCAGCACTTCCTGTGTCCCTCGGGGATGGAAAGAAGGAGCAGGTCCTAAAAGAGGGGGTAACTCCATGTGCTGCCATGGGAGGGTAACGAGTGAGCTACAAAAATCCCTTTTTGGAGGCCTTGGCTCCAGGAGTGCCCAACTTGGGGAAGGACAAAGGCAGAGGACAAGCTGGCTCACCTGTGAGGAGCCCAGAAACACTTGTGCCCATGGAGGATTTATCCTCAGAGAGTACTAGCACCTCCCTGTTCCCTGGATGCATTAGGACCCTCTCTTGTGCCCCCAGGCATCTGCCAGGGAAGACCACAAACACCCACTGATGGCCCAACAGTGGGGAGGCAAAAAAGCCACAGGGGAACGGGAACAGCCCACATAGACATATGCGCCTCAGCCAACATGTGTCTAATCACAGCAATTAGGGAAAGCTAACAAGAAACAAGGTTTTACCTTCAGCAGCTTCTGTAAGGCAAAGGACCAGCATGCAGCATGCAAAGAAAAACAGTGTGTTAGCAAACAGTCATCAACTGAGCCCACCAGGCCCACGGAAGAGACCGTGGGGGGTGAGGGCTTATGAGGATGAGCAGGCAAGAAAACACAACCACATTCAGACTTGGGAATACACACACACACACTCACAGTCTCAGAGGAGTATATTTGTGGATGTCATCACACTGACGCACATGCAAAGAGATCTGCAGACATTCTAACACACACGCTCACACACATACACACACATACACACATGCACACACCTGCACACACAGCCCTGGAAAACACTGGAAGCTCTGAGGAGCTAACAGACACTGCTCAACAAGGAGTTCATGTGCTGACACACCCAGAGCTCTCCACCTGCAGTCATAGCTGGGTAGTGTTAGAGGAAACCTGGGCTTGTCACCTCCTCAGAGGAAAGCAACTTCCTTCAAGACACAGCCACACACCCGCCTGCCTGTCCTCCCGCGGTCTAGAGACAACTTCTTTAACCCAGAGCCTGGTCCTCTTTAGCATGGGTGCCACCTGCTGGGATCACAGGGAGCCTAACACCCAGACACCTGTTCTTCCATGCACCCACCACCTGCCAGTGCTTTCTTACTCCTGCTGAGGGAGATCAAGTCAAAGTCAAAGCCAAAGCCAAAGCCAAAGCCAAAGCCCAAGGTTCTGTTCAGAGCCAGCATCCCCTTTCCCAAAACTGGAGGAGAAAGGGGTGAAGAGGTGCTGGAATTGCCACCGTCCAATGTAATCTCTGAGGAAGGCAACAGGGCTCTTCCAAACCAGACCCAAGTGCAAGTGCACAAGCTGCAGCCCACTCGTCCACACGGTGCCTGCTGCCCCCTGGTGGCCTCCACCCTGACATGCAAGAGTAAGAGACAGCTACCACACCAGCGGAGAGAAGGAAAGAGGACCGAGGAAAACTGGCCTCGGGAAGCCTCAGGAAGCAAGCCTGTCCTACCCCACCTAGACCCCACGGAGGACATCCTGAGAGGTTCCAGGATCTGGATGCAAAATGGGTAGGAGAAGCAGCTGCTCCAGGGAACCTGCCTGAAGACCCCCAGCCAGCAGGCTCCCTCCCCCAACCCTGGGGCTTCTCCCCAGATCAGTGTCCTCTGCCATGACAGAACAAGCCCAGCCCCCAGAGAGCCCAGGGCAAGCACCAAGACAGGGCAAGGTAGCCCCTACACCCCAGGCCGGGGTCAAGGTCAGTTACCCGCTTGCTCCTCGGGAGCCTCTGTCAGGAAGGGAACAAGAAGAAGAGTTATTCCGGGGTACTGCTCTGAGTTAGTGCCCTTTTCTTCCATCAGCCTCTGAACTCCCAGCCCTCCCTGCTCCTCAGGAAACACAAGCTAAGTCCAGGCCTCAGGCCATTGCTGGCGGAGATGCTTTCTGAGCCTTCAACTCTGATGTGGGGAACTGAGGTACAAGCAAAAGACGGGTGTCTGAGAACAGCTGGGTCTGTGTTGGGCAACAACAAACTGGGAGTGGGCAGGGCCCCTACAAGCTCCCCTGGGCACAAGCCAGCCTGTTGAGACCCACTGCGGGTTACCTTTGGTGGCTCCTGCAGCCCCCAGGTGGTAGATGGCAGCCAGGATGAGCCAGCAGGCCTTCTGTTCGTCGGGGGAGATGCCTAGCACCTTCATGGCTGTCTGCAGCTTACTGAACTGCTGAGCTGCTTTCTGCTTCTCCTCAGGCTGCAGAGACAGATGGGCACGCTGACACTGGACCTCAGAAGGGCTGAACCTCCCACTAGACCCTCATGCTGGTGGACCCTCAGGGAGGACAAGGCTCAGGTAGAGCCACCCAGCTAGAGCTAGGCTTCTGCTGTTCCCAGGGGCACCAGAAGCCAGTGGAGGCTTCTGCTACCCCAAAGCCCAGGGCTGCCAACCCAAGCCCTGCAGGCCCCTCACCTTAGCCAGTGGCACCATCCCAAACACACTGTTCTCTGCCAAGTGGTTCAAGTGGAGCTCTGTCCTAGGGGTACAAATGAGGCATCAGCATGGCATTTGGCCCCCAGGCCAAGACCATCTTCTTCCCAGGGTGGAGACAGACAGGCTCAGCCCCCATACTCTGAGTCTGCCCATCATCCCTGACAGTCAGGCCAGCTGCCACAACCTTTCCTAATCGACCTGGACACCTGGTCGGAGCACCAACTTCCCTAGTTCAGGCCGCCAGACATGCCCTGGTGAGAGGGAGCAGCCAGGTCCCTGGATGGGAGCAGGGAACCTGCCTGAAGGTCGAGTCCAGCCTAGACGGAGACTGTGCCCTGAGTTACAAAAAGGGCTAAAGAGGACAAAGGCCCAGGGCTGATGGCTCAGCCTTATCGTTTATCCCCTTTCAGCGAACACAGCAAGTCTGAAGGCCTAAAGGAAAGAGTTTGGCAGAGGCAGTCAACACCGGGCAGGGAGGCCCATCTTGGAGGGTACTGCAAAAGGTGTGGGCTTGTGGCCCAAACGTGGACTCAAGTTCTAGCTCAGCCAGATGCTAGCTGCACGACTCTGGGAAAATCCCCAACCACTTACATCTCAGGTCTCTCTTCCTGGGTAATGGAGAGCCTCGTTACACCCTGGAAACACTAAAGAATCAGCTGTACCCCTCCCATATGGCCAGGGCCCAGTCCCTGAGGCTAGGGAGTCCCTGATGGGCAGGGTCAATGTTTCATTTATCTTGCTGTCCTTGGGGTCTAGCTCAGAGCCTAGCACACAGAGACACACAATAAACAAATGGTACAGGATGCAAGGAGGCAATCAAGTGGCAAGGTCCAGAGGCCCATCAGTGGGCTGGAGTCCAGAGCACCCTCTGTTACCCTTTGCCCCATCTCACCTGAGGGTGCCATCCCCACAGGCAAGCAGGTAGTAGAAGACGTTGAACGTGGCCTCACTGGCCGGCCGTCGAGCCACACGCAGCTTCTCCAGAAGCATCGTCTGTGGCACAGCGTGAAGGTGTAGGTCAGGAGGGTCATGCCAGGTCAAGTTTCTCCCACCCACACCAGAAAGGACCAGGCCCATGATCTTCCAGGCCCTGGGACCAAGCAGCTGCATCTTATTCCCAAGGTGCTCGATCAGAGGCCAGATGCCCCTGGGGTCAAATAAGGGACAGAAACCAGAACCAGGTAGAAGAAGACAGGCCCAGCTTGTGGAGGGGACCCTGCTGCCCAGCTCCCCGGTAATGGCCTTCCGGAAGTGGAAGCTTCTGTGAGATACTTAGCATGGGAGGGAATCCGCCTTGGCCAGTCCTTACTTAACTGACAAGCCCGTTTCTGCTAGGGGAAATCAACCCGAGAGAAGATCCTATACCTCAGAAAGTAGGTATGAGGCTGGGGCCCCAGCAGCAGGGTAGGGATAGCCCAAGGGCTGGGAAGAGAAGAGAGCTGGACAGGAAGCTGAACCAGACTCCACTCAGGTCAGGAGGCACAGAGGGCAGAACAGTGACACCTCTGGGCAGTGCAGGCCAGCCCTGCCTATGCAGGGTACATTTTGATGGGGCAGAATCCCAGGAAAATGAGGCATGCGAGAGCGAGCCGGATTTCTAGGGCATGACATCAGGCAGTCCACCTCCTACCATGCTGAGGCAGAGCAAGTACCCCCTCACCTGAATGGAGGCTGAGGCCACCTGGCCAGCTTGGTCAAAGTCCAGGGAGAGGATCTGGGAGAAGCGGGTGGCATTGCCGTTCATGATGGTGGGGCTGTTTCCAAAGGCTTCCAGGAGGGTATACAGAGCCTGCCACTTCTCCGCTGCAGAATCAGGCCCAAGGGGACATCAGGAAAGCCAGGGCAGCTTACCCCAGCCATGGGCTCCAGAGGCTTGGAGGCTTGGGGCCACTCAGACCAGAACTGCCCAGGGACAGAGGGGTTTCAAGAGGCCAGGGAGAAAAAGAGCTGGCACCTAGGAGGGTCTTTCCTCCCCACTCCCCTCTCCTCTCCCCATTCTGTTTTCCCAGTTGTCCCTGCCTCACCAGAAAACACCTTGTTCCCACTGGTGCCTGCGATGGTGGCCAGGTATTGCACCAGATGCTGGCAGCTAGTGGTCTTGCCACTGCCACTGCTGCCCAGGAGGACAATGGACTGGTCCTGACGGCTCATCAGCATTGCCCTGTATGCGGTCTGGGCCACGGAATAGATGTGGGGTGCCATGTCTTCCCGCCGACACCCCTTGAACATGTGCATCACCTTGGGCAGGAGAGTGATGGAGGGAAGGAGTTGGCTCTTAGATGATCCCATCAAGAAAGACACCCCTCACCTTCAAGGTCCACATCTTTCTGGATTTTTACTCCAGTGGTACCCAGGGATTCTGAGGCCAAGACATGCATGGAAATGTAGATACTAGTAAGCCCCAGATTCCATTAAAGGTTATGGGGAGGTCCTTATGTCCCTTATCCCTCGAAATAACTCCTCTTCCCAAGGTCAACAGTGACAGTGGACAGGATCCCAGGGGGATGCCAAAGGGGAAGGGCAGAGAGACAGGCAGTGGGGTGGGTTCCTGAGTCAGCATGGTAGCATCGCACCTTCTCGGAGTACACAGCGGGGGCCCCACGGGGACTGAGAACCAGTAGGCTGGGGCCAGCGTATGTGTGCAGCAGGCTAGCACCATAGCGCTGGCGCAGCGTGTGCAGGACACTGGACTCATTGAGGTACACCAGCGAGGCCAGATCTTCTAGACGGTCGCAGGAGGGAGCATTAGCCTGTGTGGCAGGACAGGCAGGCAGGCATTGAAGAGGCAGAGCCTGTCTCTACTATCAGAGGACAGACCTGCCCTGCCTTCCCCGTACCTGCCCCACCTCCTGCACACCTTCTCTACGTCATCCTCTTCCACATCCAGGACAGCTCCGTCATGGTCCAGCTTCACGCGCACCTTCCCCTCAGGCAAACTGAGCTCCTCGGATCTGAGCTGACTGGCTGCAGAAGAGGGACAGACAGCTGGACATGGGCCTGGGGCGCCATTGCTGCCCTACCTGTCCTGCCCTCCTCCCCACCGTATCACCAGCCCCTCCTTGCTCACTGCTTAGCCCTCACAGACCCAGAAGGCATGCCCACTGCCCAGTCCTGAGACCAGGGCGCTCCAGACACATGTCCCCTGGCCCTTCCAAGACTCACCCAGTGAGAAGCCATCCTTATGGACCAGCCACACCTTCTCTGTCTCATACCAGGCCTCCTCAGCTGCAATCTGCTCTTCTGTCTTTGCCTATCAGAGGGAGGGGAAGAGTAGACAGTCAGACCCTGCTCTGGAAGACAGGTACAACAAGGACAGCAGGAGAGAGGGGACAAGTGAGGGGAAGGGCTTCAGGATGTGCCACTGGACAAAAGGACAGTTAGGTGGCAGACACAGAACACAGGGACATCAGAGGTGTCCGGGAAAGAGGAGGGGGAAGCCAGAAGGTAGTGGTGGCTCTGAGGAGCCCTTAGGACAGGACACAGAGGTTAGGAACCATACCAGCACCGAGGGCCTGGAAGAACACAGGGAGCTTGTGCCCAGGATAGAGCAGGCCCCAGGACAGCAAAACCAGGCTCGACCTTCAGCTGCCCTCTACCCCTTCTTCCCTGCCAAGCCTGGAAGGTCTGTATCCTGGGCCCAAGGCCTGAAACTCTGGGGCATAACTACTAGGATCTCTCATGCTCACTTGTTCCTTCATCCAAATGGTAGGATCTTTATCAAGCAGGGAAAAGCCACTTCCTCAGATCTGAGGAGAGAAGTGTCTACCTAGAACTCTGTGGTACAGAATAATAGGTGGGTTCAGAGCCTAAGCCTCAGCCCTGACCTTCTCCTTCAGAGTATACCCTATCTGGGCAGGGGGACAGTGCCCACGTATAAATGCCAGCATCCCTCCTCCTCCATGTCACGGTCATCAAAGACACCTCCTCAGAAAGTGGCAGTTACATAGACCTAGTGAACCCACTAATGCCACACAAGGGCCCAAGGCAGCATGGCCAGAGACATGCGGCGGCGGTGGGGGGGCAGCCCTGTCTGTCAAATACAGAGAGAGATTTGCACATCACATGGATGGGCACAGGAATGGGTGTAAAAGACTGGGAGCCCCCAGAGGTCCCAGGAAGTTACCAAATCAGACAAAAGCGCTAACAATCATGGTCAGGGTATGGGGCTGTCAAACTTGGAACCCTCTAAGAAGAACACTTGAACTGGGAAGAAATGGCGCCTGGGGGAACAGGGGAGGGGCCCAGTGCCCATGTTCCATCGGGTCCTTTTGTCATGTGTGGGTAAAATGGCAGCATGGTCATTCATCCAGTGCTCCCTGGTGGGCAGATGGACACCCCTGTGGCATGGACCAACTCTCAGACTAGCCCTAGCCCCCACACTTTCCCAGAGTCCCCAGCTATGAAGTACAATTAGTCTCCTAGCGTCCCTCACCCTAGGTGTCCCTCCTCATGAGACCTGAAGCTGAGGCGTAGACACTGCTTTGTGATACTGATCTGCTGGGTGAGGGATCAGGAAAAGAAAACATAATAAGAAGTGTGTTTTTTATCACACTGCTTGGAGCTGAAAAAAAAAGGAGGTGTGGGTCCTATGCCCAGACTCGAATCTGACTTCAGATAAAACCCTCTCACAAGGGGTTGCCTTTCCCCAGCTTGGCGTAAGAGGGCTGGTCTGCACCAGGGTCTCCCAGATCTCTGAGTTTTGCAACCAGTGAAATTATCCTTCAAACAAGATGATGATAATGGGGCTGTAAATGTCTTGATTTGTTAAGTGAGGGTATGAATAAGGGCTAGTTCTTTACATTTGAAGAAGTATAACTTTATTTATTTATTTATTTATTTTAGTTGGAGTCTCACTCTGTTGCCCAGACTGGAGTGCAGTGGCTGCTCCCGGCCACTGCAGCCTCGACCTGCTGGGGCTCCGGCAATCCTTCCACCTGAGCCTTCCAAGCAGCTGGAATTACAGGCGTGCACAACTACACCCAGCTAATTTTTTGATTTATTGTAGAGATGAGGTCTCACCAAGTTGCCCAGGTGGGTCTTGAACCCGCGTTACAGGCTGAGCCACCGAGCCTGGCTAGAAGTATAACTTTATAAAAAATCATTACAATGTTGTATTTTTTTTTTCCAGATCCTGTAAGACAAGTGAGACCTTTGTCTTGAACGAGTGTGTTCTATGGGCCAGGTATTTGGGGTGTGATGAATAAGGAGACATCAAAGAGTTATTTATGCTCTGTAACTAACTCTTTTAGAGATAATCTGAAAATGGGTTTCTCACATTGGCCAGGAGGTGGAGACAGAGAATATCTCATCGTCAGGCTTGGGATGGAAAGAGCTGGGCAGGGATTCAGTTTTCTCAGCTTGTTCTTACCCAGAACGAGCAGAGTTGAAACACCTAGAACTCAACCAGGACCTTGGGCTCTAGGGGCTGAGAACCATACACCACAGAGGCCAAACTTGAAAGGTGACACTTAGTCTGGACACTTCCCAAGGGCCTGGCACACAGCTGCCCCACCATCTCAAGCTCGGGTTACTGTCTCCCCCTGGGAAATCCCCCAGACAGAGGGTGGGAGCCTGAAGGGGAGAGAGGCCTTACACTCCAGCATGAGGCCCGAGCACAGACGCCAGCCCAGGTACAAGCCAAGTAAGCCGGGTGGTCACTGGAGGAAGCGGAGGGCTCCTGAGGGGGGCAGGAGTACCCTACCTGACTGTGGGCAGGAGAGGCAGCCTCAGGGTCCAGCTATCGGCAGCAAGCAAAGAAGAGAGAGAGAAGAAGGGTGAAGACAAACAGACCACTGGCATGTCCCTTTTGGCAAGCATCCCTGGACCAAGTGTGTCAGCACTCTCTGGCTGCCCAAGACACAAGGGTGGAGGTGGGAGGAGTTTATTTAGCACCAGGACCTGGGAACTGGCCTGGGTCGGTGAAATTCACCCAGTCAAGGAGAAGCCAGACCAGGAAGATCTTTCAGAGAAGATGCTCTTGTAAGTCATTCTCTGTGGCCTGTGCAGGAATCTGCCACTCTGCCTCTGGCCACAGTCTCTCCTGTGCTGGCCATCTGGTCCACTCTGAATTAGACTCCTTCTTCTATGTGTCTACCAGACCAGGAAGGCCACCTCGCTCACACCCAGCAATTGAGCCCCGCCCCTGGGAGCCTCTTTCCTTATCTCCATGGAACTTCTCAGCCTAGTTCCCCTGTGGCAACCTGATACCAACCCAGAGCTGTCCCTCTGTCCAAGCACATGCCCAAGAGGGTGTCAGGTCACATGCCAAGGGCTACTTTCAGAGCTGTCACTCTGCATCACTCATAGAACAAGGCTACCAGCATCCCCAAGCCTAGGACCTCTTCCCCAAACCCCCACTGTGCCCCCACAGCACACCCATCCCTCCCAGGCAGGCACACTGACCCCATTCAGGTCCAGCTGGGGCCACCTGCCAACTGCCCAAGAGACAAGGAACTGTGGGCAGGCCCTTTCGCCAACCTTGACCTCTCTATCTCTGTCTGGTTACTCAAAGGCCTTTCTGGGGAGGAATGTGAGTCAGACAGGACTTAGACTGATACCTATTAGAAATAGGTTAGTCCCCACCTGGGCCTGGAGACCCAGAGTATCAAAAATGGGAATGGGGGCTGGGCACAGTGGCTCACACCTGTAATCCCAGCACTTTAGGAGGTAGGGGTTCAAGACCAGCCTGGGCAACACAGAGAGACCTCATCTCTACAATAAATCAAAAAAATTAGCTAGACATGGTGGCATATGCCTGTAGTCTCAACTACTCAGAAAGCTGAGGCGGGCCAGGTGCGGTGCCTCAAGCCTGTAAACCCAGCACTTTGGGAGGTCCAAGTAAGAGGACTTCCTGAGTCCAAGAGTTTGAGACTAGCCTGGGCAACTTGGTGAGACCTTGTCTCTACAATAAATCAAAAATTTAGCTGGGCATGGCGCATGCCTGTAGTTCCAGCTACTTGGAAGGCTGAGGTGGAAGGATCACCTGAGACCAACAGGTTGAAGCCGTGGTGGCAGTAAGTATGCCGCTGCATTTCAGTCTTGGTGACAGAGTGAGACTCCAAATTAAAAAAAAAAAAGAAAGCTGAGGCGGAAGGATTGCCTCAGTCCAGTAGGTTGAGGCTGCAGTGGCTGTCAGCGTGTCACTGTACTCCAATCTGGGCAACAGAGTGAAACTCTGATTCAAAAAAAGGGGGTGGGGTGGGGAAGGGAGTGTCAGCTCCCTGTCTTGCTACTCACCAGGCCCTGGTACCAAAACCTTAATAAAGGCAAGAGAATGGGGTCAGAGAAAGGGACTGGATCCTCGCCAAGAGGGGTTCCCTCTCATGAGCACAGGATTTTGGGCTGTCTGGAGAAACAACATTCCCAGAGCCCTTTTCTCATTTATTCATGTGGGAGGTCAACATGAGGGCCACAGGCTGACACGGAGCCATCTTCACAGTCAGCACTCCTACACACACACACAGAGTCCTGCCGCCAGCCTCAGGAAGAGGGGGGCCATGGCCAGAAACCCACACACGAGAGGTGGCATTACGGAAGCTGTGAAGATCCTCTCAAGCCGCAGGTGGGCCTCTTCCGAGGGGGTCAGCTGGACAGCAGCTCCTGCCTAAAGGTTAAACCACTATTAGTCCTGGCTGAGGAACATGGGGCACAGCATGCCGAGCTCCCAGCCCAGGAAGCCATGGGGACCCATCAGGGAAGTAGAGTAGGGTCAGGGAAGCAAGCTGAATGCCAATTTGAGCTTTTAAACTATCAAATGAGAAAGAAAGAACATGTGCCTGGGAGTTCTGGGGTTATGTCTTCCTATTGTTCTATCTTTAACACCAAATGGTCCTGCTGTCCCACTTCTAGCCCCAGCCCAGGCCCAGGTGACCGATGGCTGAACTCCAGATCAGGGAATGTCTCAGTCTCCAACTCCTCCCTCTTGAGAGAAGGAGGAACAGGGAGCCCAAGGGAAGGACAGCCGGCCCAGGAACAGGTCCAGAAATGGGTGCACGATGCTTCTTGGCTACTTGTAATTTCTCCTGAGGGGCTGACACTTCAGCTCACACCCTGGCCATTGGGCCAGAGTGTCTGTGCCAACTCTTCCCTGGGAGCCAGGAACAGTCACTTCCCTGATTCCCAGAATGAGTTGGGAGAGGTGGGGAAAGCTGCAGCTCTAAGTGTGGCAAACCCCAGAAAGAATGGGGAGCAAGGAGGGTTTTAGGAACCCCAGGTCCCAGGAGGTAGCAGTCAAGGCGAGCTTCATGGACCTTCAGGCTGTGACCCGAGCATCCACCTGACCCCTCTCCTTTCAGTCAGAAGGAACCTGCAAGAGCACAGGGAAGCAGTGGCAAAATTTGATGTTCCTCCCCTATAACCTATGAGGCCTCAGCAGGGTCCACAAAGTGAGAAGCTTGTAGAGTACTGTCCCCAGCTCAAAGACCAGCCAAAGAGGTATCACCTTCCAAGGGGAAGGGGCTAGGCTGACCAACCTTGACCCTCCTTCCTGCTTCTCAGTCTCCTCTCCCACCCTGGGATGATAGGGTCACCTCCAGATTCACAGAGGTCCACCGAGCCCATCTGCCATCCAGGCACAGAGCTCCTCAAGAGAACTGTTGCCAGAGGGACATGCCAGCCAGGCCTGAAGAAGTAGTGAAGGAATTAATAACAATTGTTATAAGCACTGTTACCAACACTACTATTTACAGAATACCACCCATGCCAGGGACTGGGCTGGGAGGATTGTCTGTGTCGTTTCTAGTTTTCTGGTTACTTAAAACTCTTCAAAGCATGTATTATCCATCTTTGCAATTCCAAAATCCAAGAAGCCCCCCAAACAAGAATTTTCTTAACTGTTTTGGCAGCAAAACCTGACTGTTTATCCTCTAGCCCCCTGCAGTATGTATATTCATAGTTTTTGCTTTAGAAATTAATAATGTATTTGTTATGGGATGCTGCTCATTGTATACATTGTATGATATTCTAAAATATAAAATTTACTAATGTTCAAAATATTTCTGGCCCCAAGGGTGTCAGAGAAGAGATTCCAGGACCTGTATTGGCAGACAAGTCTAAGATGGAAACTTTGCTGAGGTCCCACTGGGTGAGTAGGAGGGGATGCGAATCCAGGCTACCTGATGTGAGAAAACACCATCTTTCCACCCCAGCAATGATATGCTAAGACGATCCTCAGCTTGGGATCTAGGCCTCAAGCTGACGCTGTGTAGATGGGGACCAGGTCCCAACTCCCATGGCAAGGCCAGCAGCATGCTGGTTAGCAATTCCCATCCCTGTCAGAGCCCAGGCAACCATGGGTTTGGTCAAGGAAAGCCATGCAGTCCCTGCCATCGGCACGTGGCCCTGGGCCCAACTGCTCAGTCATGCGGGGTTTGTGGAGGTGGCTTGGGGAAGCCAGCTGTGAGGGTGCCTGACCCTTGAGCGAAGGTGGTGAGGGCAGGAGAGGTTAGTGACACACTCAGGTACCTCCTGTTGCACGCCAGTGGCTGGTGACTTGGACTGCTGCTTTCCAGTGAGGTTTGATTTCGGGCCAGCAGAGCCTTTGTCCGCCCGCTCTTCCAGTGGGGCTGGGGAACACTGCTTCTTTGGGGAACTCTGCTTCTCTGGGACTCCAGGCTTGACCGGGGATCCTGCTTTCTCTGGGGAGTTCACCATCTCTGGGGAGCCTGGTTTCCTCAAGGAGACTGGCTCCTGGCTGGAAGGCTTCTCCCCCTTTGCAAGAGGCTGCTTGCCGCGGGGCTTGTGCTCCTTGCCTCTGCCCCGG
The DNA here is from genome assembly GCF_000164805.1 of Carlito syrichta. Lineage (NCBI taxonomy): Eukaryota > Metazoa > Chordata > Mammalia > Primates > Tarsiidae > Carlito > Carlito syrichta. Next base: position 86,215 of record NW_007251315.1, on the reverse strand, counting down.
GACATCAGACTCCGCAGGCCTACGGAGAGCTCATCCTTGGCAGCCTCCTTCTTTGCTTCAGGCTTTGGCAGAGTAGGGGGAGGCGGTGGAGGGGGTGGAGGCGGTGGCGGCTTGGGACTAGAGGCTGCCTTTTCTCCCCTCTTGCCTCTAGCTGGGTGCTCAGGGGACTTGACCCCTCTGCCTAGGGGCTCTTTGGCACTCCCAAGTTCCTCGCCAGGCAGCACCTTGCTCACCACCTTCCTCATTGCGTTTGCTACCCGCTTCCGGGACAGGCCTTGGGCCTCCTGGCTTGGGCCTTCTGCTGAGGCTGCCCCCAGGCCATTCATAGCAACAGTGGGTGCAGGGTTCTTGGCTCTCTGGGACGTGTCTGGGGGTATTGGGCTGGCGGGAGGCTGAGGACTCCTAGATGGGCCACTGCCATCCTTTGAGCTGCCCTCTAGCTATGGCCACACAAATACAGGTAGACATTAGCATCAGTCCCTGCATCCCTGCCCACCCCATGCAGAGGGAGTAAGAGGGTATGACCTTATGCTCTGGAACAGATCTTCCATTCATTCACTAAACACACAGCTCCAAGAGATGACCCAGGGAAGTCCTCTTTCCATCCTCCAGATAGGACAATTAATTACCTCTAAGAGTTTGGCCTCTCTTTCCCACAAAGCACAACCAGGTACTGCTATCACCAGCTGTCTGTCCTCAGACTTAGCATAGAACTCTGAGATGCCAGTGCAGAGGGCCCAGAGGCCTATGAGGCACCACAAAGTTACTGGCTTTATGTCAGGGTGGCAACCAAGTCCCAGTCCAGGCGAGCCCACACTGCCTCATATCCCAGTGCTGCTCTACTATAGCAGAGGTGGTGGAGCACCAACAGGTCAAACAGCCAATTCCTACCACCATTTCTACCGCTAACCCAGGCCTAACTCCAGGACCGCTTGCCTTTGTGGTCCCTGGTCCTTCCGTCACTTGGTTTTCTGGACAGTCAACCGAGAGTCTGCCCATCCTGAAGGAAGCAATGGTTAGGGAGCTTTTCCTGGCCCCAAGCCTCCTCCCCTCAGTGCCCCTGTTATGTGGCCACTGCTGTGCTGGCCCTTCATTTACACTCTCAAGGGCAGCAGAGACCCAGTGCTGGCCTAGGAAGTGTTTATCTTTGTCTGCTTTCTGCCACTCTCTTTGCAGTTTTCTTCTTGCAAACCTCTCAAGGGTTTAGAGGACCTATCTCCCAGAGTGTGTGTGTACAGAATGATAGGAGGAAAAGGAAATAGCTACGGCCCACAAAGTGTTAAGCACACAAGTTCCTCAGCTCTGCTCTGCCCTGGAGTGGGGTCCCTGGCTCAGCCAGCCTCAGCCTCCGAGTACCTAGGAGCCGACTGGAGTGGGCTGGGCTGGCATACTCCAGCTGGTGCACCCACCCTTCCCCCACACACTGGTAGGAAATGTCTGGGGTCCTAAGGAACCACCACTGGGAAGGAACCACCACTGGCTAAAAGGCAGGGCAGAGTTTCCTGTAAAATTGGTCACATTGCCCTGGGGGAGCAAGGTCAACCTGCTATCTCCTTGCTGGCCAGGCAGTGCTCTGTCACCAACTAAGCTGTTATCAGCTAAGCTGTGCAATTCCTTGTTCCCCAAAACAATGACCCTGGCTCTAGGGTCATACCTGAGCATGGGACTCCTTGAAGGTCTGGCTGCCCATGCCTGTTTGGGTGCAGGAAGATGCCCACAAAGTGGGCAGACCCAGGAATTGCTGCCTCTGGATGCCACATAGAGATGTTGCCTAGCCTCTTGAGCAGAGCTGAGCCAAGGGCCTTAGCCCAGGTCCCAGTTACATGGTGGCTCTGCTGCAGGGGTGGGGGCAGGAAGGGACTTGGAAGTGCCTCTTCCTCAGCCTCTTAGGCCAAAAGTGCTCAATAGCAGACCAGGGCCCTGCAGAACCAGCCAGTGGCTATAGCTGCCAGGTCCCACTCCCTTCTTCTCCCTCTTCTGGCTTTCCTCCCATCCCCCCTAACTTAAGAATATGATGATGATGACGATGACAGTAATTGCTAACACTTATACAGTACTTACTACATGCTAGGCACTCTTCTAAACACTTTACCTGTAATTTTCACACACAAAACATCTGGGCTACTCTGAGGTCCCATCCCTCACAAATCTCAAACACATCCCTTTGAAATCACAGGTTGGTCTTGTACGATTGTTTGCAGATCAGGTGGAAGCCCAATGCCTGGCTAACCAAATTGTCCAAGGAAGAGGGGAAAGCTGGGATAGGCACCATCTGGGGCAATGAAGCATGGATCTGTTTTGTGATCCAGCTCTGCCCCACAGTCCTGGGTGCTCCTGCCCTCTGAGCTAACAGCAGCCCTTTCCTAACCACACATCTCTGGACCTGACTGTTCAGGAACAGTCTCTCCTCTCTTGCCTTAGAAGAGTTCAGCTCCATTCAGGGTATCTATCCCAGGGTGGTGGGGCTGGGAGCAGTGGGCAGCTGGAATCTGCTTCTAGGTAACCAGCACCAAGCAGCTGACGGGGTCATGGAAGAGACAGCAGCAGCTGCAGTGAAATCTCTAAGTGCCCTTGTCTTGTGCTGATGAGTCCCAACAGCTGAGCTCATGCGGTGCTCCCTGATCTAAGAGTTTGCTCACCTAAGCCTCTCCAACCTCTAAAGCTTCAGGAAACCAGAACAAAAGGTAGGCAACTAAAGGAGGTTGGAAATGGAGGCCAGAGAAGGCCCCTAAAGCACCTTGGCCATCTCCTTCACACACACCCAGGCCGGCATCACACACATACCCTGCACTTTCTGTCCCTTTCTGCCACACAGGAAGTGGCTTCTGCAGTCCCACCCACTCCATAGAACTGTCTCACAGACTAGCCTAGGGCTGGCAGGGGTAGGGGCAAGTCCAAGCATCCAGATACACACACACACACACACACACACACACACGGATCTTGGAAAAGCACTTACAGCCCCTTCCTCCTTGCCAGGAGGGCCAGGCTTTGCCAGAGTTTTGTCCTCCTCTTTAACCTGAGGGAAGAGACAAAGAAATCAATGGCAGGTCAGGGCTTGAGACCCAGCACTAAAAGCATTGGGAGAAAACATTCAGGGGCCTCTCTCACTAAGAGGCAGAACTCCTGAGTCTTCAGGAGTATGGGGCTAGGGCACCTGGGCAAGAGACAGCCTATACTGGGATCAAAACTGACCAGTGACAACTTCAAGAATGAAGAGTTTCTATGGGGTGAAAGCCAAGTACCCTTGCCCTCAGCAACCAGTCACTTTGCCCACTTGAGTTGTCTAAAGAGGTTCCCCCACAGTGACATCATAGTCTTGATCACATTGTGGATAGAAAGATCCAGCTAATTCAACTCATGCCAAATTCAAGAGTCATTCCAGCTCAGACAAGCAGTGGTTTGAACAAAAAGCCCCTGATCTAGTGACTGTGAGGGGAATAACCCTAAAGTGGGGTACCTGATGGGATGGTAGAGCTCAGCATAGGGTGAATGGACAGTTCCTATCAGGCTGGCTCTGGCTTGTTTCTAGGTCCTGTCTAATTTCTCCCAGCTCAGAGTCTGAGAGCTCACAGCCACAGCTGGGCTCTGGCTGAAAGCAGGAAGTGTGGCAGAGGCAGGGATTCAGGATGTCAGATATGTTCCCAACCTCAGACCCACAAAACTTCCAACCAGGCAGCTAAGGGAGGGAACCCCAAGGTTAGGGGTGGGGTATGGAAGAAGGAAAGATGTCTCAACTCTAGATTCAGTGGCCAGGGATTTATGCTAGAGCCCAGGAGCTGGTTGCCCTGAGTCAGGGGAGGAACAGGTTGGGAAAGCAGCAGATACTATAACATGTCTGGAACAAGGGCAGATGATGTGGAAACTCTGAAGGTTCTTTCAGCTCAGAGACTGGCTCAGAACAGTTTGGGAGAGCCTTCTCCTTTCCCCCTACCCAACATCTCTCCCTCCAAAAGCTCAGGCAGTCCTCCTGGATAATGTCTCTTCTTTCTCTAGTCATCCAGGACTACTGTTGTCAACCCCACACCATCCTCAGCAGGCCTTTCTTTCTCAGCTCAATGCGAGTAGGAACATGGGAAGAAGGCCTTGATTCCTCAGGGAAAAGATTCTTAGAAACATCCAGAATCATTATCCATTATCCATCTGGGGGGAGACTCTTCAATTTTAACTAGAGTCCATGGCTAATTTTAAGCTCAAATCAGCAGTGCCTGGGGCACTGACCAGGGTGATGGCTGCTGCAGATTTAAAGCTGCATCCTGGCCTGGTGCAGTGGCTCATACCTACAATCCCAGCACTTTGGGAGGCTGAGGCAGGAGGATTGTTTGAGCCCAGGAGTTCAAGATCAGCTTGGATAACATAGCGAGACCTCATCTCTACAAAATACATTTTAAAATTATGTGGGCATGGTGAGCGTGCCAGTAGTCCTAGCTAGTTGGGAGGCTGAGGCAGAAGGATCGCCTGAGCCCAGAAGGTCAAGGCTAAAGTGAGCCTGGGCTACAGAGTAAGACCCCGACTCAAAAA
>NW_007251315.1:36999-81474 GCF_000164805.1 Carlito syrichta | reverse complement strand
TCACCTCAGCCTCCCAAAGGCGCGGGATTACAGGCTGAGCCACTGAGCCCGGCTAGGGTTATTTTCGATGGGTTCTGGCTTCACCTTTAGTTTACATTGCCAAGCACAGAGGAAAAATGGCAAATATTAATCAGAGTGGCACCTACTATGATAAGAATTGGGATTGGAGCAGAAAAAAGGAAGGGAAGGGATGGCAGCAAGGAAATAAAGTCAAATGGCAGAGTCTAGGTCTGCACCTGCAGCCCCCACCAGGGGCCATCACTCACCTCCCACCCCCTCCCCCATCACACCGTGCATTAGCTCCAGGGCACACGGGTTAGAGGGACAGTAAGTGTTCACAAACCACACAGACACACTCATTACTGCACGCAGGGCTGTTAGCTTGGGCTTCGGAATGGCCCAGATTCCAAGTTCACTCTGTGTTCTTCACCAGCTCCAAATCTATCCTCCCTCCAGTGGCTCGAGTTTGGGACCCTAGACGTCTGGCCCAAAGTGAGGCACTGGGGAAAACACTGGTTGCCCGTTGCCCCCCAAGTGTCTGAGACACTGGGCCCAGCTCTGAGCTCAGCTCTGGATTTAGATCAGGCTGACTCACTGCCCCCTCCCCCACCAGAAGGGCTCTGGCTGTTGTAGGTCATTGCCCAGCTGGGGACTGTGCACACGCACAAAGACACGCACAAAGGCACGCCCAGGTCTGCAGCCTGAATCATCCTTTGGACCTCGGTGGCAATTTGCTTGACTCCCCACCCTCGGCCCCTTCTTCTACCCACTGCAGCCCCCAGACTCAGAGAGACTCAGTTCCAGAGCCACAGCCATTCTCAAAGTTCCGTCCACAGCAGCCTGCAGCGGGGAAATGGGAGGTGGGGGGAGTTGGAGGAGATGGGGTGAGGGGTGGGAAGGGTGGAGGGGTTAACCTGGAGGGACACCAGCGGAATACAAGGTGGCTCAGCTTACTAGAGGTGGAGCTCAGGGGAGGAATCTGACAGTGCAGGAGCCCATCAAGACAGAAGGAGTTCAGCAGCCCCCTGCTCATTCTTCCCCCACCCCCAGTTACACACACATGCCTGAGTCCATCTCCAGCTTTCACAGCTCCCTCTCCCACAAGCCTTCCTCCCTGCAGACACAACATGCCAAGCATGTAGGGAAAACGTAAAGATTTTAAAATCCAACTTTCCTTTTGCTCCCAGAAGGCGAACTTTGATGAAAAGGCCATGGCGCTGAAGGTAACCTGCACCCTGGGTCAGAGAAGAAATGAGGGGGCAGGGTGTCTCAGGTACTCCAAGTCTTCCTAAAGGCCAGGACCTGCCAGGACAAATGCTGTGGGCAACAAGGGGAAAGAAGAGATGGAATGGAGGAGGAAGGATTACAAAACGCGAAAGGTCATGGGAGTAAGGAACAAAATATTAGAGGAAAGAGAAGGCAAGGTGGGTGTAGAACAACTTCCTGTGCTTGGAAGCTGTTTGCCCTTGAAGAAGCCACTTTATCTTGCTGGGCCTTTCTGTAGAATAGTCTAGATAATGGCTGAAGTCTTTTCCTAGGAGCCTGGATGGGGAGAGGCACTGAAGCCCTCAATACAGTAAACCAAGGTTGCAGACCTGTGACCCAGGAGTGGGGTTAAGGCAGATGTTTCAGGACCCCGGTAACTTTGCCCTCCACCTGAAACACATGATTACCTACCAGGGACAAGAGGCATGAAGAACTGTGAAGCTGCCTTATCTGAGGGTCAGAAACCAGAGCCGGGGCCTCCTGAAAATCAACAGTCAGAATGTGCCTCAACTCAGCCCAGCGAGCAGCTTCATCCAAAGAATCAGTGCAAATCAGAGGAATAAAATTTAAGAACTGGTTCATGGCTGGGTGCGATGGCTCCTCCCTATAATCCCAGTGCTTTGGGAGGCTGAGGTGAGAGGACTGCCTGAGTCCATAGGTTCGAGACCAACCTAGGCAACTTGGTGAGACCTCATCTATACAATAAATAAAAAAATTAGCCAGCCGTGGTTGCATGTGCCTATAGTTTCAGCCACTTAGAAGATACAGATGGAAGGATCACCTGAGTCCAGCAGGTTGAGGCTGCAGTGGCCGTGAGCGTGCCACTGCATTCCAGCCTGAGTGACAAAGTGAGATTCCAACTCAAAAAAAAAAAAAAAAGAACTGGTTCATTCTTACAAATGCTTATAATGAGTTAATTATTTTCTATTAGTTAAAGATTAGAAATTTTTTGTCCTCAATTATTTTTATTTTGCTTTGTTGACTTGTTTTATTATTCAATTAATATCCTAGAGGCTTAAAATTTGTTTGTTTAATTAACTCATTTTCTCTTTCATCTTTTGTTCAAGTTTTCCTACTTGTCTAGGCAGGTCCCATCTGGCCCAGACTGTGAGGACCATTTACAGGTCATTTACATTACGGGTCTCTTCCTCTGCATCAGTTGTTTCTTATAAGCATGACGCTGAACCCAAATGTGGGGTTCTCCCCAGAAAATTCCCTCTTTGGCTTTTGTGTGGAATTGCATGGATATTTTTCTTCTCTTTCTTATCACTGGGTTTTAACTAAAGACTTGCTTAGGATCAAGAGCAAGTTATCTTTATCCAATAAAGAACAGGCAAGGAACTCGGGCCCCAAAGATGATGACAATGACTTTGCTATAGTTGCCTCCAGAACCAGGAATAATGGCTTCATGGGGCAAGAATGCTCAGAGCCAAGTCCTTTCTTCCCTGACCTGTTCTTTTTTTTTTTTTAACCTGTTCTTTCTTTAAAGACTGCAGCCACTGGGCTTGGTGCCTCAGCCTGTAATCCCAGGGCTTTGGGAGGCCGAGGTGAGTGGATTGCCTGAGCCCGAGGGTTCGAGACCCACCTGGGCAACTTGGCGAGACCTCATCTCTACAATAAATCAAAAATTAGCTGGGCGTGGTAGCGCGCGCCTGTAGCTCCAGCTACTTGGAAGGTTGAGGTGGAAGGCTTGCCTGAGCCCAGCAAGTTGAGGCTGTGGTGGCTGTGAGTGTGCCACTGCACTCCAGTCTGAGTGACAGAGTGAGACCAATTCAAAAAAAAAAAAAAAAAGACTGCAGCCATTTCCAACATTGGTATCTATGAAATGCTTACAATGTTAAATACCTCAAGCTATTGAACATTATTTTCTAATATTAAATCTTACAACAATCTCATGATATGGGAATTATTATTATTATTCCCATTTTACTAATAAGGAAAAAGACTCAGAGATTAAGTCACAAAGTTAGTAAGTGGTGGAACTCACTTTTGAACCCAAGTTGACCACACTCTAAAGCCTGTACCCACTTTTTCTGTTATATTAGGCAGACATCAGAGGGGCTGAGTCATCCTTAGTGGTCAAATCTGGTCTATATACTTCATCAGTGTGGAGATTCCGGAGATCTGGGTCAAGCCAAAGCATGGATTCTTAATGCAGTGTTTACTGGTGTTCAACTTTTCCAAACCAAGTTTCTGGACTTGCAAAGGGAAACTCCACCATGACCCTGTCACTCTGAGCAACTCTGACCACCTCCTCCCTCTGCGGCACTTCTAACCTCTTTCCTTGAGGAAAGGAAAGAGAAACCAACACTCACTAAATACTTACCATGAGCCAGACACAGGGGTAGGTCCTTCATACCTGTCTCCTCATTTAATCCTTACAACAACCCACTTTCTAGATAAGGCAACAGAAAAGATAAGTTGCCAAGAGCCCTACAATTAGTAAGTGGCAGAGCTGGGATTCACAACCAGGATGGATCTTAGGGTGTCTATGTGATTCCTGGACTGTGATTTCCTCCAGAGCAGAACTCTATCTTACCCATGATACTGTAGGCACCTAATAAATGTTTGCTGCATGATAGTGAAGAAAGGGGGGGTTCTTTGCACAGACCTCTTATTCTCATCTGGTCTCTCCCCCCAGCTGTAAACTACAGAGAATAACATTTGCCCATCCTGATTCCTAGGGATGTAGTACAAACAAAGGAGGTATATAATCTCTAAACTTACCAACAATAAATAGATAGTAAATGCAATGCCATGAGTTTGTGGGGAGGGTGGGGACACTTTGAAATTGCTTAGTAGCTCTTTGTGGAACAATAGTCACAAAATGCATCATCTTCTGGCCTATCCCATCTTCAGGAATCTATGTCCAATAAGCTGACTTACAGAAAGAAAGAGAAAAAAAAAACAAACAAACCCACAAACCTGTGCAAAGATTTTTATAGATGCACTCCATATAACAGCTCCAAATTGGAAACAACCCAACTGCCTAGAATTAGGGAACAGTTAGGTAAACCATGGTGCTGTAGTACAATACATTGCTATATTGCCATTTAAGCTGACAAATGTGGGGACAATGTAACCATATGAAAAACTCCACATAAAATAACATCAATCAAAAAAACTAGAACCTAAATAGTAAGCAAATAGTGATCATAATAATCTTGTAAACTGTGCGAATTAGACACAGTAGAAACACTTGGTATTTATTTTGTTATGTATTTGTTACTTACTGCTTATTTTTATTGTGTAGATGTCTAAATGGCTAATAAAAAAGAAAAAGCAAAGGAGATAATAGCTAGAAGCATGTGTTCACCAAGAGGAAAAATCCAAGAAATGTGCTGAGGGACCATCTAGCCTCAGCCCCAAAAAGCTTCAGATACTCAGAGCCAGGCTGGGTTTTACCCTCCACAGCAACATCAGGGCCCACCCTCCTCTGGCTTGCCATTCTCTGTGCCCTTCCCAGGAGGGAATGAGGGCACAAATGCCCTCAGGAGAAGATGGGCCCGTACAAATGCACTGAGGCCCAAGTGTCCATGACAGGTATATCACACCACACATCCCCAAGAGTGGCAGGTAACCCTGAAAGAGTATGCCCAGAGGAAGCCAAGACGTGACCTGTGGCCAAGGTAACTTCTCCCTCTCGCCGCTTCTGTCTACATTCACGCACACTCAGGACTTCTTATTCTAAGGAGCAAGAGGCATGGCATTTTCCTTTCCTCTCTCCTTGCCCATTCCGAAACACAGAGGGTAGCTCCAAGGAGACCCTCTCCCTGCCAGTCCCAACCCAGCACCAACTCATCTAAGGAGTGGGGGTGGAGCAAGGAGGAATATAATAACAATTCATCATTACTGAGCATTTACTATGTGCCAGACACTGTATTGAAGGCTTAACGTGCATTATCTCATTTGATCCTCACAACATCCCTCTGAAAGAGATACTATTTCATGACTCCTACTTTTACAAAGGAGCAACAGGAGGCTCAGAAGGTCAAGTGACTTGCCCAAGGCCTCATAGTAGCAAGTGGCAGATCTGAGACTCACACTTATGTCTGTCCTCTAGCAGGAGCCTCCAAGGCTCACTTTAAGGGAAAGAGGCAAGAAAGTCGTGACCTCTACCTCCCCTTGGTTCACCTGCACTGTTGTCCTTCCAAGATATCAGTTGCCAGAACAGCAGCTTGGGTAGAAACCAGGGGTTTCCAGAGATGACCCTGCACCTCCACCCATGACCTGAATATGCTTTACACTGAGCTGCTTGAGAGGAAGGGGAGCTCTGCAGGGAGTGACCCGAAGGCCACTCTGCCAGCCAGAGGAGGAGGGGGAGAAGAGCTTGGCAGGGACACCCTAGCCCTTTCGGTCTAGCCTCCACCCGGAGCCCTCCCCCACCACAGGGCGGAACAGAAAGCAGCCAAGGGCCCGCCTCACTGCAGGCCAGCCGAGGAAGCAGGTGCACTGGAATAGCTTCCTGCTGCCACCGCAGTTGCAAAAGTGCCCGGGTTTCCTCCTCCAACAGCTAGACCTACTGGAGGCCTCCCTTCCTTCCCTGGGGACTCTCACTGCTCCTCTGCAGAGCACTTTGCCATCCGCCTAGCAATCACTGGGCACAGCCCTGAATCTGTGACCTGGCGCTGGAGGCCCCGGGGTGAGGTAGGGAGTAAGCTAGACTAGGAAGCACCCACCTCTCAGGGCAGGGAGCTCTCTCTGACCCCACACCCCTCCTGCCCACACACACCTCAACCCTGGTGCCAGTTTTGGGCTGAAGCAGGGCAGTCCCTGGGCACACAGACACAAGTGTTCACAGGCACATCTCAGGCCCCTGAGATGCCTCTGCACCAGGCCAGCCCACACACTCTGCCAACTGCTGACACAACTGAAAACCTTACCCTTGATGGCTGGGAGGAGTAGAACGGAACGGACTGAGAGGCAGCTATGTCTCTCCTCACTTTCTTTTTTAAGGAACTTACTTCTTCGGAGTAATCTCTGCTAAAAAAGAGACTTATGGCCAGTCGGGGCATCCTTGAGATATCGCCTGTGCCACTTCCAAGTGTCCTATGCACAGATGTGGAGATGGCCATGCTGACACTACTCTTGGGGACAGTGAGGAGGGGGACTCTCTGATAACTCCAGGACCATCCCCTCTCAAGCCAGGAAGAAGAGAGGTAGAGAGCTACACTGGGCAACCCAAAGCAAGAGACAAGACTGTCAAAGGCCTTGGGACACTAAAAAGGAAAACAGCGTTCCGAGGAATGAAGGCCACAAAATCACTGATGGTTTGTGAGGAAGGCGTGTCACAGCCTGTGGGATGGTACATGTAGTCCCAGGAAACTGAGGTTTAGAAGACAGTGCCCCCTCCAAAGCTCCTGAAGTCATGAGCCTGGTCCAGAATGCCCTGTTCCTGGCCTCAGAGGGGTTTTGAGGCTTCCGGGGTTGGGTAATTCCCTTCCTACCAACAGGCTCAGAGATGAGCCCCAAGGCAGGCCCACCCCTTTGCCCTCCTACTTCAGCACATCTGGGGAAAATAACAAAAAGATCTCTCCTTTCCTAATTGAGGAAACAGCATGAGGAGCCTAGCACATTTCTGGGGTAGGGGGTCAGAGGGACACTCACCCGCATGGCCTAGCCGGGAGCAGCCCAAAGCGAGGAGACTCTGCTCAGATGCTGCTCCGTTAGCAGCTCAAAATAGCACTGGCCGTAGCCCCGCCCCGTTCCCCCGCCTCTCCCCAGGCCCCTCCCGTCCTGAACTGCCCAGCCCTGGCTGGAGCCAGTGAAGAGCAAGTGGCCTGGAGGACTGCGGGAACCAGGTATGCCAGGAGGGAGAGGGTGACACAGCGGTATGTGTGGAAGGGAAGGAGGAGGCTGTTATGGTAAGGCCATTGGGGTGGGGGGCAGGCAGTGTTGTGGGGTTAGAGGAAAGGGACAGGGAGGGTGGGACTTTCCTACTGACACACACCCAGGCTCCCAGACAGCTGAGCTGATATGGTCCCTAAAAATAGAAGAGGAATTTGAGACCTGGAGCCCCCGGCCCCACAGGCCAAGATTGAGACAAGCACATGTGCCTTCATGTACACTCACATACACACGTATACACACGCACATGTATACACACACACACAAAAACATGAATGAACACTCAATCACAGCAGTGTTCTCAAGAACACACAAATCATAGACCTACCCTGGTCATCTAATTACTGCGGCAGAGGCCAAGACAGCCACTAACGCCACATCCAGTAGAACACATTGGGCCCACTGCATACTGCCCAAATAGCAGCCACACAGCAGTCCTATAAAGTCTGGCAGGAGCTGAGACCCACACCATCAGTCTGAGGCTCACTGTTACTGCCTCACTGTAATAATTCCACTAGGGATCTGCAGAGAATCAATCGCACTCTCTACGTAACACATCACTCTCTCCCACACACAAGCCGAGGACTGCGCAGGCACAGAGGAGGGTGAGGTGGGGTGGGTGGGCCTTAGCCCTGCAGACAGAGGAAATTGTGGGTGTCTGGCCAATGAGCAACAGCTGCCAGTGAAAAGCCAGTATTCCTTGTGAAGAGAAATCCTGGCCTGGCTCTCCAGTTAGCACCAAGGATGCCCAGACTAGGACTAGGGACCCTCTGAGAGGCTGAAATGGGAGGCGGGCACAGAATGGGAAGGAACCAAAAGAAAGGACCTGAAAGTCTCAGCAGCTGTCAGATCTGAGAAAAAAATGAAATAGTCATTGCCTCCCCCTTCCTTTTCAAGGGGGGAGAAAAGGTTGGGTGAGGTGGTGCTAGGAAGCCCTGGGACAGAGCTACCTTGTAGCCAGAGACCCCAGGTTTGTCGCACCTAACCAGCTCTTAGCCAGTAGGTCCTGTAAAGTGTATTACTTTTCCCATGAAAAGATTGGTAAGCAGTGTATGAAAGGACCCCAACCCAGCTATGCCTCCTACCCACAACACACTGTTCAAGTCACATAGTCACAGAGTCACACACACAGGCTATCAGGAGGCAGAGCCTTTGCCCCTGTTCTCTAGAGAGTGACATGTCTTCCCAGGGGGATCATTTGGCCTTTCTGAAGCATGTGCAGTGTCATAGGTCTGTGCATCTCCAGTGCCTTCTTAGCAAAATAGAGCCACCATAGGCCGCTCACTAAAATCCCCTGGGGGGCTTTTAAAATACTGATGCCTGGATCCCACCTTTCCCTCAATTTCTGATTTAATTGGTCTGGGAGGGAGGCCTAGGCACTGAGACTTTAAAAAGTTCCCCAGGAGATTCTTACATGCAGTCCAGGCTGAGAACTGCTTGACTCTAAGGCCAGTATAAGGCCCAGCACAGAGGTGCTCATTTGTTAAATGAATGAATGAATGAATGAGTGACTTAGCTGTGTGAACATGGACAAGTGACTTAAATTCCCCTCATCTGTAAAAGGGGATTATGCCTGAACTGCCTCTTTTATCCTGTATGAGATTTAGACGAAATATATGAAGGGGACCTCCAAAAACAAAAAACAAAAAACAAGCCTGGTACGGTGGGTGGGTGGCTTCACGCCTGTAATCCCAGCACCTTGAGCGGCGGAGGCGAGAGGACTGCCTGAGCACAGAGGTTTGAGACCAGCCCGGGGAACTTTTTGAGACTTCATCTCTCCAATAAATCAAAAAATTAGCCAGGCATGGTGGCACGTGCCTGTGGTTCCAGCTACTTGGAAGGCTGAGGCAGAAAGATCGCCTAAGCCCAGCAGGTTGAGACTGAGGTAGCTGTGAGCGTGCCACTGCAGTCCAGCCTGGGCGATAGAGTGAGACTCTGATTCAAAAACAAGACAAAACAAAAAACAGAATTTACTTATAAGAAATTGTGCATTTACTCTTACATGTTTAAATTTCAGTCACCTTCAAAGTACTCTTCGTTTGATGCAATACACCTATTGAGACTTTCTATTTTTTAATTTTTTTTTTAAGTTGGAGTCTCACTCTTTTGCCCAGGTTGGAGTGCAGTGGCATGCTCATGGCCACCGCAGACTCAACCTGCTGGGCTCAGGCGATCCTTCTGCCCTCAGCCTTCCAAATAGCTGGAACCACAGACGTGTACCACCACATCTGGCTAATTTTTTTTTAATTATAGAGGCGAGGTCTTGCCAAATTGCCCAAGCTGGTCTCAAATCCCTGGGCTCAGGCAATCCTCTTGCCTCTGTCTCCCAAAGTGCTGGGATTACAGGCGTGAGCTGAGATCTTTTTTCCATTGCTCAAAACAGTTTTGGAACTCTTCCACTTTGATGCTTAGCGCTTCTGCTGTTTTTTGTTTCACCTCTTCCACATTGGCAAAACATTTCCCTTTAAGGACTTTTTTCATCCGGGGAAACAAAAATGTCCATTGGGGCAAGATCAGGTAAATAGGGCATGGGGTCCTGCCATTTTGGTCAAAAACTGCTTGACATTCAGAACGGTGTGGACATGATGGAAGTAACCAGTCACTTGTTTGCCAAACTTGGGATGTTTCTTCTGCAAATTGTGACACAACCTTCTCAAAACTTCCATATAAAAATTTTGGTTGACCGTTAGATCTGGAGGAACAAATTCCAAGTGTACTATAAAGGGCCCGCCCTCCAAAAGATAATTCTAGTTTTTTGGGTACCCCTTTGTATGTGAAAGGGCTTTGGTTCTCAAAGCTCTCAGACTAGCAGCATCAGCATCACCTGGGGACTTAGAAATGCAAATTCTAGGGCCAAAGCCCAAACCTACTGAATCCAGAACTCTGTGTTTTAACTATAGGCTTCCAGGTGACTGTGAGGCACATTAGAGTCTGAGAACCACTGCTGGAAAGGAATTATTCATAGCATACTGTGGTTGAAGATGGGAACCCAGAGCCAGACTGCCCAGTTTAATCTTGTCTGCTCCATGTAGTAAACTAAACACCTTGACCTCTCTGTGCTTCAATTTCTTCATCTGTAAAATGGGAAAATAATGTCTACCACATAGGATTATTATGGGGGTTAAAATAATTGGTACATAAAACCTCTAAGAACAGAATAGTAGGATACCTACCTTATAGGGCTAATGTCCCTCCAGCACATTAATTTTCAACAAGTTTTAACTATTACTATTTGCCTATGGAGAGAGAAGGCCTCATAAGCAAAATTTCCAGGGAACTGAAGCCTACCCCTTTTAAGGAAAAAAATATTTTTCTATGTGAAGCAGTTTTATAAATTCTATGACTATTTGCAATAATAAAAATGACAAACATTTTATATACTCTCTTCTTTAAGTAAAACACTCTGCATTTCATCTCAAAGATCTTAAATTCTGAAGTTCTCTTCTTGAACCCAATCCATTTCCACTGCATCCCGTACCAGAGGGCATGTTGTCCCCACCATGGTGACCCCTGACTTCCCAACCTGGCTACAGCAGCCTGGTTTCTGCCCCAACAATGCCCTAGTCTCTCTCAAAAGAGCCCCAGTCCTGCCTAAGCACAGCCACCAAGCTGAAGCCTCAGACACACCTATATTAGGAAGGCCAGGCACCCTTTGTGGCTGTATGTCTGTTTTTTAGTTCTTTTGTCCCTTACCCTGACAGGTCATCAGCTATCACCTGCCTGTCAGCACGCCTGTCTCCAGCAGTCTCACTTCCTTATAATATGCTTTTTTTTTTGTGCAAAGACTAGAAAACCAGATAACAAGGCCTGATAGAAGCATGTTCAATGCAGAACAAGTAGGATGTTAGTGGACATGCAGGTTCTCCTGCAAGTGAAGGGCCTGGCTAACTGGTTTTATACCTGCTTATACACCTGAGAACTTAGTGTCCTCTACTATGGCTGCTCAAGGGTCTTTAAGCCCCCTGGCACTCAGCAGTGTTCCAGAAGATGACTTCTGGGTGACCAAGGTGTCACTTTATCTGCACAGTCTTGTTCTGAGTTACCACATGCCCATCTACTCCTTTTTCTATTCTGATAACTAAATCCTGTCAGTTCTGTCTCTGAGATGTTCAGTAAATGGAGATGATCTCAAAGCGGGTTCACTTCTCCTAGTGAAAAGGGAAGGGCTCTTCTTTCAGAGGGAGAAACCTGAGGCCCAGCAGCCAGCTCAGCTTCACATGTAACCACAACCAGCCCCTCTGCTGCTCAGTGGGTGGTGCTCTCTTAGGGCATGGTCCATGCCTTCAATCAGTCTCACCGATGGCTCCAGAGACCATGCAGGTACTCCCTCAGCCAGCCTCCAAAGACAGCGTTAGCCTATAAACTGGCTCCTCCTCGTCACTTCGCCTTTACTTTTCTAGTCTCTTCTCCCTCTTCCCAGCCAGCCTGGCTCTTACTCTTTCGTCCTCTCTCAGATCTCCCCACATTCCCTGCCCTCATCACCACCACAACCTTTACTTATGAATGCCTCTCCACTTTGCCCCACCCTCCCTGTCCTCCCAAGGCTCATCTCCATCCTGCCTCCTTTAGGAAGCCTCCAGGGAAGAGACCTGCCTCAAAATGCAAAGAACGTGGACCTGGCAGTCACACACATGGGTCTGAATCCCAGCTCAGCCTCTTTCTTGCTGTCTGACCTAAGGGAAAGTTACTTGACTTCTTACAGTTTCCACTTTTTTTTTTTTTTTTTTTTGCCTTAAAATAGTAGGAGACCTACCTTATGGGGCTGTTGTGAGAATGGAAAAGAAAGTACATGTAAACCACATGTCATTAGGCCTGGCAAATCATAGGTAGTGTTAAAATTATTAATATAATTAAAAAACCACTCCTAGCCAGGTACGGTGGCTCACGCCTGTAATCCCAGCACTTTGAGAGGCAGAGGCAAGTAGATTGCCTGAGTTCAGGGATTTAAGACCAGTCTGGGCAACTTGACGAGACCTTGTCTCTACAATAAATTTTTTAAACAATTAGCTGGGCTTGGCGGTGAGTGCCTGTGGTTCCAGCTACTTGGAAAATCAAAACCATTCCTACCAGCAGAGACAAGAAATTAATTACAAATTTAAAAATCAGAAATTTTTAAAAACCCATAGTACTCATTGTCCATAGCTAAACACACCACATACACATGCAGGTTCTTGAATATACTCAATATGGTGTTTTTATATACAGTTGAGTCACACAGTGCATGTGGTTAGATTCTAAAGTCAGCAAGTAAGGCAAAAAATAGAATACAGTCCAAAACTCCTGAAAATCCCTTGAACTGCTCCAAAGTACATTACACATGGTTTTGTATATGCCATTTGATATAATACAGCATGAAAGCATAATGTACAGTCGTATACGGCATACAATAAAAGCTTACCATTTTAGATACAGTGCTGTAGTTTAGATACAGTGCTGTAGTTCCCAATAAATTCCATACAGTTAAATTTATTGAAGTTTATCGTCCACATGCCATAACTCCATGGCATAACTAATGTTCTGAATGGTAATCAATTTGTGGCATACGTTTACGCCTGCTCTACCTGGAGAGCTGGGACCATTTCCTATTTCCTTTATATCCTACCCCATTCCCCAGCACATACACAACAGGTGTTCCACAAAAATCCACTGGATTTAACCAGCTGATCTGAGAGGTACATGGACAGTGAAACTGGCTGGGGTAACAGCTTCAACTACCCTGCTCTCCCATGTTGGTGGCCTGGGTGAGTGCAAGGTCCCTGGCTCTGTTTCAGGTACTCGGCCAGGCAAAGTGGCTAAGCAGAGCTGGGGCGGTCAGAGAGGAGGCTTTGAGGGCCGGAGGAAGTCGTTCCCTTATTCCACTCACTGTGACGTGTCATACCTCAAGGTGAACCCTGTGGGGAAGCACCATGCCTGCTTTTCCAGCCTCCCACAACTAGACTGTGCAATTCTTGTGGCAAGGGTTGTATGTTGTTCATTGTTGTATCCCTGGCCTCCACTTTAGCACTGGGCCCTTTTCAGAGACAACGTGCAATACATGTTTGAGTGAATGAATGAAACAAGAAGAAGCAAGCATAACTTCTGATTTCAAATAAAGTACAGCTCAGCAGAGGAGATAACAAACATACCCCAGTCATGATAATTCAAGTCAGAACGTGCTCAGTGCTCCAACAGGGACATCAATAACATTCTAGGGAAGCTCAGAGGCAGAGCTCTGTTCCAGTTGGGTGTTAGGCAGACAGCTTATAGACGGTTGGAACTAGGCCATGAAAGATAGGAGAAATGTATAATGTGGACGTGAGGTAGAAAAAGTTGAAGAAGTAGTGTAAGAAAAGGCAAAGAGGGCCAGGTGTGGTGGCTCACCCTTGTAATCCCAGCACTTTAGGAGGCCAAGGCAAATGGATTGCCTGAGCTCGCAGGTTCGAGACCAGCCCGGGCAACTTGGCGAGACCTCGTCTTTACAATAAGTAAAAAATTAGCCAGGCGTGGTAGCTCGCACCTGTAGTTCCGGCTACTTGGAAGACTGAGGCAGAAGGATCACTGGAGCCCAGCAGTTCAACACTGGGGTGGCCGTGAATGTGCCACTGCACTCTAGCCTGGGCGACAGAGTGAGACTCCAACTCAAAAAATAAATAAATACAAATAATAAATAAATAAATAAATAAAATAAAAAATCTTTTTTTTATAGAGACCCGGTCATCTTTTTTAAATTAGCCAGCCGCCGGGCTCAGTGGCTAAGCCTGTAATTCTGTGCCTTTGGGAGGTTTGAGGTGAGTGGATTGCCTGAGCCCGCGGGTTCGAGACCCACCTGGGCAACTTGGCGAGACCTCATCTCTACAATAAATCAAAAAATTAGCCGGGCGTGGTAGCGCGCGCCTGTAGTTCCAGCTACTTGGAAGGCTGAGGCGGAAGGATCGCTGGAGCCCAGCAGGTCGAGGCTGCGGTGGCCGGGAGCAGCCACTGCACTCCAGTCTGGGCAACAGAGTGAGACTCCAACTCAATAAATAAATAAATAAATAAATTAATTAATTAAATTAGCCAGGCATGGTGGTGCGCTTATAGTCCCAGCTACTTGGGAGGCTGAGGCGGAAGGATCGCCTGAGCCCTGAAGGTCAAGGCTGTGGTGAGCCATGATCATGCCACTGCACTCCAGCCTGGGTGGCAGAGACTCAAAAAATAAATACACAGAAAAAGATAAAGAGATGGGTAACAAGATGTAGACAGTAAGTATGGAAGAAGTGTAGGACGCATAGAAGAAAATAAAATAAAACACAGCTGAGAAGATAGGTGTGTCTCCAATCAAGGACGTGTGTCCTGTAATGGATGTGTTGTTTCTGCTCTCTGTCACCCATTCCTCCATCTTCTGATTACAGCAACTTAGCTTTCGTCTGGGGATCCACCCCAGCATGTGACTTGGGCCAGGCTATAGGGGCTGGTTCATGAACGGAATGTGACCAAATCTGTTTCAAGAACACATAATGAAACTTAAGGATTATTGAAAGAGTCATACTTCTCACCCCACAAGACTTGAACCTGGGCCATGCCATTTTGTCATTACTTATCTGAGGACCAAGCTAGCCTAGAAGATGAGCTGAGAGATAGAAAAGGCTTGGGTCCTGTTCATGCTGTTTATATATAAGGCTGTACCTATGGCCAGTTCTATCCCTGGACTTTTCAGACATTTGTGTCAATACAGTCCATCTTTTTTTTTTTTTTTTGAGTTGGAGTCTCATTCTGTCGTCCAGACTGGAGTGCAGTGGCTGCTCCCGGCCACCGCAGCCTCTACCTGCTGGGCTCCAGCGATCCTTCCGCCTCAGCCTTCCAAGTAGCTGGAACTATAGGCATGCGCTACCACGCCTGGCTAATTTTTGATTTATTGTACAGATGAGGTCTCGCCAAGTTGCCCAGGCGGGTCTCGAACCCGCGGGCTCAGGCAATCCACTTACCTCAGTCTCCCAAAGGCGCGGGATTACAGGCTGAGCCACCGAGCCCGGCTAACAGTCCTTCTTTTTAAGCCAGCTGAGCTGGGCTTTCTGTCACTTGCAACCAAAAGAGCTGTACTTGAGACCAAAGCAAGGTAAGCAGGCTAAGGTAAAAGAAAGCAATACTGAACACTAGCCATGGGGCAGGCACAGTGCTACTCATTTTCCTTTCAAAACCCTGAGATGTAAAGTTGAAAAGGGGAATTGTGAACTGGCAAAGTGAGGCCTACAAAGGTTAAATAATTCCTTGCCATCACACAGCTAGCGATTGGCAGGACCAGGATTTGAACTCAGGTCATTCAGACTTCAGAGTGTGGAATTCCAGCTCTTTCCACACTACCACCTTCCTGAAAAACGATGGGAGGCACAGCAAGTTTCCAGAGAGAAGGGTTGTGATTTAACCTGTACTTCAGGAATGCTGATCTAACAGAAGGATGAAGGAGAGGGGAAGAAGACCAGAACCTGAAATCCCATTAGAAAGTCAAGATGAAGCCAGATGAAAAACAAGGAGAGTCTGTCTAGGATTCTGGCAAGGGTGATACAAGAGGGAAAAAAAAAATCACCTGGATTTGGTGGCTAGAGGAAATGGGCACAAGGGGTTAGGGGTGAGGATTGGGAAAAGGAGCTAAATATGCCAAGGTTTCAAGCATGGAAGTTTGAGAGGGCAGTGTGAAGCCACTTTGCAAAACAGGGATATCAGATGGAGGCTGGTTTAGAGGGAAAGAGATCCTTTGGAAAATATTGAGGCTGAAGTTCTACTTAGCATCTTAAAAGAATACTCCTCTGACCTTTAGTCCCTCCAGTTCCATTGTAAACTAAAACTCCTAAAAAAAAAAATCTATAAACAGTCTCCATAAATGGATGCTAGTTATATGATATTTGTATCACAAATTTGCAATGTATAAAATATCACCAATAGAACCCGTTATTTTGGGAAGATGGTGAGGGAGTCCGTTTCAGGCACTTGACCCTCAGGGCTGGGGTAGGCCTGCAGCGTGTGCTTCCTTGGTTCCTTGGGTAGGAGGGACCAGCCACCACAGTGACAGGTGCACTCTCCTGGATGACTGCTTCAGAGGTTCCTCAGTACCAGCGGTAGGTTCAGTACTGGAGTCTCCATTTGTCCTCAAAGACAATGTCAGTGCAAGAGTGCCTTCCAGGGATTTCTTGGGAAGAATTATCCTTTATTCCTATTTGTGTATATGTGTGTAACAAAACAACCTCTCTTATGAAATATCAGTGTTGAGGGGGCACATAGCATCAATAAGGGTACCCACACTTTACCTGTACAATGACCACGTATGCACCTGACCCTGAAATGGACCCCACATTTTTACAACTAAAAAAAAGAGAAGCCGGGCTCGGTGGCTCAGCCTGTAATCCCGCGCCTTTGGGAGGCGGAGGTGAGTGGATTGCCTGAGCCCGCGGGTTCGAGACCCGCCTGGGCAGCGAGACCTCATCTCTACAATAAATCAAAAAATCAGCCGGGCGTGGTAGCGCGCGCCTGTAATTCCGGCTACTCGGAAGGCTGAGGCGGAAGGATCGCCGGAGCCCAGCAGGTCGAGGTTGCGGCGGCCGGGAGTGGCCACTGCACTCCAGTCTGGGCGACAGAGTCAGACTCCAACTCAAAAAAAAAAAAAGAGAAATAACAGTGTTAGTAGACAGCGACTGGTAAACTTTGAGGTGCCAAGATTCTTCGGAAAATTTACGAGGTACCGATGACCAGTGGATCTTGAAGCGGAAGAGGGCAGACTCTCTTGAAAAAGCCTAGGGATGGTCTCAGGGAGAGGAAGGAGCGTGGAGAGGAAACCCGTGACCAGCGGTGCCCGCGCAAAGCCGCCCCCGAACACGCGGCGCCCTCCGCGCGAGTCGAGGTCTGTGCGGGCGGAGTCAGAACCGGGCCCACCCCGCCAGGCGCTTCCTGGCCCTGTCCGCCCGCCTGCCCAAAGGCAGGCCAAGGGGGCGGGGCCGGGGCCCGCACATGCGCCTGGAGCCCCGGGATGCACCGCCCTGCAGCGCCGCTGGAGTCCGGCAGAGGGCGGCCGCCCCCTTCTCACCGATCCGCTCTGCGAGGCCGCGGGATTTCACCTCCGCCAGGCCGGCCTCGGAGCCCCGCCCCCAGGAGGCGTCCCCGGGGAGCTCCAGGCCTGAGGGGGCTGCGGTGGCAAGATGGCCTCTCGTCTTACTCCGGACGGGTATGGCAAGAAGAGGCAGGGATGAGCTCAACACCCACTTTGTTTTCGTCACCGTTCTATCCCCAGAACCTAAAGCAGTTCCTACGTAGAGTAGGCATTCAATAAGTGCTTATGGATGGAATACAATGAATAAATACAAGGTCAGAAGACTCCAGGGACACCTCGATTCTGTGTTCTGGGGAGGTCCAAGATAAGCAGTCGGGAGGGTCAGTGGGCATGGGATGGCAAGCCACAGATCACTGCCCCAGAGGTGGTTGGTCACCGAGGCTTGCAGCTTAGGCACTCCCCAAGTCCCTGCCTTGGCACACCCCAAGGTTTGCTCAGAGCCTGGTGCCACCACATTATTTCTAGGTGCAGAGCCCAAGTAGGGACGCCTAGGCTCTCTGCCAAGACCAGGAGTCAAGTGCCCAAAGACTAGGCAGCCAGGTGCCGCTGACAGCAGGGACCACCTGACCAGCCACTCTAGTAGGCCTGTTGCTCTCTGAGGACGCTCAGCTGCTGGGGATTTCCAAATTGCCTTTGCCTTGCCAAGCTCCCATAAAGCCCAAAGCCAAGAGCTAGCCTTGAGGACGGTTTCCCCAAATCCTCCATAGCCCTGCCCCAAATCTCATCAGGACGTGGGTCATTTCTGAGCCTACCACATGCACCACATGTGCGGTATACTCCCATCCCCACCCCCTCTGGCAGACGTGAGGGAATAAGCATAATGAAGCATTGTTCTCTTTCTCATATAAATGACAACTCTTCTCTATTTCCACAGAAGAAAAAAAAAAAGGGAAACCAGTTTAAGGGTCAGCCATGCTGATTTAAATACAACATCAGAAAGGTCTTCCTGGGTGTGAGAGCAAAAGACCTGCAGTGCTTCTTCTCAAAGTCAGAGAAGGCTCCTTTAGATAAGCCTTGGGCTCCTTCAAACACTGGACATTCATTCAGTAAGTATTTGAGGATCTGTGTGTTCACCTCTGGAGGCCCCTACTGAGCTTGTTTCTAGAAACCTTTGAAGTAAAAATAAAGCACTGCCCTATCTCCATAGAAGCAGAAAGGAAGAAGCAAAAACCTCTGCCTTGTCTACCAGCCCACCACCTCCACATTAACAGCCCGGGCCAACTCCACCAGGGCATGTGAGCACCTGTGTTACAAAGCTGGGCGGAAGACATGCTTGGCGAGGTAGGGCAGCACTGCCCCAGTTGTGGCGGCATACAGCCAGGGACCTGTTGGCCCTAAGGCATCAGGATTCCAGAGCTGGTGAAGCATAGAAATTGCCAGAGAGAATGACCTCCCTTCCTGAGAGGAAGGGGAAATACCACCATCCCCAACCTCACCAGGGGGACTCTGAAGGAGGAGACAAACCCTCAAGAGCACCCCAGCATTTCTTTCTGGGAGCTGCGCTCTTCAATATGGTAGCTACTAGCCACGTGTGGCTATTTAAAGATAAATCAAAACAATGGAGATAGCTGATGAAATTAAAATAAAAGAAAATGTTGGGTTCAGTTTCTCAGTCACACTAGCTACATTTTCAAGTGCTCAATAGCCACATGTGGCAAGTGGCTACTGAGTTGGACGGCATAAACTAGAGAACATTTGATGTTTGCAGAATGTTCTATTGCATAAGTTTGGTCTAAAGGTTCCCCTTTCAGTTGTCCTGGTCACCCTTGCCAAAGCCTCCTTCAGGTAATGACCCTGACTATCTGCTGTTGTCTCCCATCCCCGCCCCAGAGTCTGCTTAGACCCTTGTCCCCATGTGCTTTGCCTTAGTCCCTAGGCCTCAAAACGAAGTGGGGGAGGGGACCGTAGCCACAATTCAATACTCAGCCTGGGAGCAGAAGCCAGATGAATGGAAACCTGCCCCCACCCCAAGGCATCCCAGGCCTGGGAGAAAGCCCCTCAGTGCCACACAATCGTTCCTTGTTTCTGCAGTCTCTGGGCTACACATGGGTAAGACATCTGGAATGTAGTGGCCTGAGGGCTTCCCCAAGTCACCCGCTGCAGGACTCATCTGATGCTAGTGCTCCCAGAGAGAGAAGTCCCCACAGAACCCTGAACATTCAAGGGCAAATGAGGCCAATGAAGCCTGGTCCCAGATAGCATGCCAGGATTTTTGCAATGGGGCGGGCAGTGAGGACATAACGGGATACCTCCCTGCGTCACCAGCTGGATGAACCAAGTGAGGAAGAAGAAAAGGAAGACATGGTGGAGAATGGACTCTGGGCATGCCTGACATGCTACATAGCTCAGACAAGTCACAACAGCCCTGGGCCCACGAAAGAACAGAGGAACAGCGCATGGGTCTGACCACGACTGCACTCTATCACAGGACTTAATATGAGAGGTTTTGCTACAGTGGTTAGAAAATCTGAGTGGGAGAGACTGGCCAAGCTCATATGTGTAATGGAAGGAGCAGAGAACAGACCCTGGAACTGGCAGTTCAGGGCTGTCTTTCTGTTCTGAGCCTCAATTCCTGCTTAGCCCTAATTTAGATGGGCTGTCAGAAGCAAGACAGGCGTGAAGAAACAAAATAAATTATAGAAAGACCAACAAAAAAGTCGAGCGAGTTTGTTCAACTGGAAAACAAATAGGTAGAGAGAAGCCTGGCACACCAAAGGTATTGCCACCAGCCAAGAATCTGACTGGAGGAAGTTGCAGAAAAAGCAGCACAACTTTAAAAATTGGCATCAAACTTCAGACCAGATTGGAAACTCAAGGCAAAGCAATCCCACTCAGAGATTACCGTGTGGCCTGAGTAAGCTTGGGCCTGTTTCGCTACATCCACCCAAAAGACACTTTGGGCAAAAGCACCCGCCTGAGGACAAGAATAAAGCAGCCCCATGAGCAGAGCTGAGCCATTAGCAGGAACAGGCCTGTGGCATTCCTGCGGGCAGATGATCTGCCAAGTTAGCAGACACCAAGTGCTTCCCAGCGTACCAGAGACAGAATAAGGACGATGATGCTCACACCTGAGCTCTAGCTCAAAAGGCACGATTTCAAGGCACTGTTCTAAGTGATTTACAGGTATTGGTTCATTTAATCCTCAAAACGACATAACAAGGAAGGTATCATTATTATTCTCATTTTACAGATGAGGAAAATGAGGCTCAGAGAAATTAAATAATTTCCCTAATGGCCACTCAGCCAGTCAGCAGTGGAGCCAGGATTCAGACCTAGGCGATCTGGCTCCAGAGTCCTTGCCTTAGCCAATACATAACAATGTGTAAACAATTGTGTAACCACACACACTCCCCACCTGCGGGCCTTTCTGCCTAGGCTGCCTTCCCCCTTTCTCCTCCCCAGATGAAAGTAGTTCTTAACAGCCAAAAGTGGCCCTTCCAGCCAACGTCATATTTGGCAAGTATTTGTTTCTACAGCAGCAGAAAGAGCTGTAGTTTTCAGATTTTGAAGATAATGGGTGAGGATGAGCACAGGGGGCCCTTTATAGGATGGGTACCTCTTTCAGAGGCACAGAAGAGAGACCTTAAAACCAGTAGTCGGCTGGGCATAGTGGCTCACACCTGTAATCCCAGCACTTTGGGAGGCCAGGCAGGAGGCCTGCTTGAGCCCAGAAGTTTGAGACCAGCCTGGGCAACATGGCAAGACCTTGTATCTACAAAAAATAAAATAAAAAAATTAGCCAGGCATGGTGACATGTACTTGTAGTCCCAGCTCCTTGGGAGGCGGAGGCAGAAGGATCATCTCAGCCCAGGAGGTTAAGGCTACCATGAACCATGATCAGGCCAATTGCACTCCAGCCTGGGCAACAATGAGACCCTGACTCAAACAAACAAACAAAAAATAGTAGTCGAAGGGAAACAAAGAAGCTGGTTGTGAAAACCAAGGCCCTAATTAGAGCAGGAAAACTCTGCTTTCCGCCACCCCAGAAGCCAAGTCCTCTGGTTTGAAGCCAGCCTTCCTCTGGATAGAGAAGGTGAGGGCTAGTTAAAAGGGCTAGAAGCTAATGGCAGATATTCTTTGGAGGGGTCTGGGAGGAAAGGGCAACTCAGTCTAAATCCTGCAGACAGAGAATGAGAGAGAGAGAAAGAGAGAGAGAGACTGGGGCACCAAGGCCATTCCCAAGTTGGATGTCTTGCCACAGAGCCCAGTTCTGCAGTTCTCTTCCCCAGGTCGAGGCCAAGTAATGATGGGTAGAGACAAGGAATAATCAAGAAGCCCTGGGAGCCAGGCACGGTGGCTCACACCTGTAATCCCAGCATGCTGGGAGACAGAGGCAAGAGGATTACCTGAGCGCAGGGGTTCAAGACCAGCCTGGGCAATTTGGCGAGACCTCACCTCTACAATAATAAAAAAATGAGCTGGGCTTAGTGGTGCATGCCTATAGTCCCAGTTACTTGGAAAGCTAAGGTGGAAGGATCACCTGAGCCCAGCAGGTCGAGGCTGTGGTAGCTATGAGTGTGTTAGCCTGTGTGATAGAGTGAGACTCTGACTCAAAAGGAAAAAAAAGCCCTGGGAGAGGAATGCAGAAAGTCATTGGTGTGTCTGCGTAGGTGGTTCACCTCCCACAAGGGAGAGCAAGGGCATTTTAGGTGAGGTGGTCAGGCTGGTACCCCTCCCCAAGTTTAGGCCTCATTCTTGCCTGCCCCTCCCTCCTTACCTAAAAAAGAAACTCCTGTTATTGTCCAGAAATTCTGAGGTCGAATCTCAGGCTGCCAGTGCAACGGGGGCTCTGCCAGACAAAGCCAAGTGCTGAGGAGAATAGGGATGTTTGCTGGTCACTTGATTCCAGGAAGACAGACCACAGCGGTCCCCTCAGGCTTCTCAGGCAGTGGGCCCAGTTTCCCTCTGGCCTCTATTGATCTTGAGGCAGGGCCAAGTGAATGGGGACTCGACCTCTCCTTGTGCCTGTGTCCTTTTGGGAACCTAGGAACCTGCTAAGAAGGATGCAAGGTCGTGCCAGGCTCAGCACAGGTTGGGTTCCCCAGTGCCTGGAGTGCCAGGCATATGAGCTCCCACAGGTTGGGCAGCCCTGGGGAAGGCGAGGTAGAAGATGCCAGCCCAGCTGGAGAGGAAACCTTTGACTGCTCTGAGGGAATCAGCTTCACAACCAAACCAGGACATACATGAAGGGGCAGGGTTGGAGGTGCAGGAGCCAGGGCCCCAGCAGGAAGAAGTGACACAAGAAGATGGCATCAGACCCTTCCCCTCACCATGTCCCCAGAGGGTGCCACTGGAATCTTAAGATATTTTCCCCGTGATGTGTTGGGGCTGGGCATGAAAGTGGGTGTCACGAAGAGTATGACAGTCTCATACTGCCTGACAGTGCTGTCACTGCTTGGCCTCTAGCCCATGCCACCCAACACTGAGATCTATCTTTTTGCAGATGTCTTCTGTCTTAGTGGAAGCATGGACTCCTTTGTCATAAATATGGCATCTTCAGCCTTTCTTCTCCACAGAACCAAGCCCGCAGGGTGACATGGAGCAGGTGCTCATCAAGGTGTCCTGACATCCTGCTCCGATTGTGCCAAGCCTCTAGGGGCATTTGTACCTGGCCTACCCCACAGCCGAGAGCCTCTCTCCTTTCCATGTCATATGCAGCCCTCTTCTGCCCCAGAACTAGGGGCAGCCTCACAGTCCTGCTGCCAGAAAAGAGAGCCCAGGAAGTACCCTGTGAGAAATCTCCCTCCCTGTGTGTACCCTGCTTGCCACGGGGCCTGGCAGTAAGAGAAGCTGGGGAGGGAGGGAGGAAGTGAGTCAGCTCCTTGCAGAAATGGGAATGGGAGGGAGTAGCCAGCAGAAATGAGATCAGGGGGCAAAGGGCATGGAGGCCAGGAAGGTCATTAAGAGAAGGAACCAGGCCCCAGAGGCACTGTGGGGCCCACAGAGGAGAGAACAGATATGATTGACAAATTCAGCAGTGCTACCTCCAGCCAAGGCTAGGTGGCCACCATAAACCAGAGAACCTGGGTCTGGCAGGCACAGCCCCACCTGAGGATGGAATCTGAGGCAGCTCCCATTCCTGACTCATGAACGGCTGGAGGCAGTGAGGCCTTGCGGGATATGGCCAGCCTCTTTCTCTCCTCACAGAGGTGGAGTGGCCTCCAAGGCCTCCCACTCCCTCTCCTGAGCCCTACAGCTCCAAAGCCCAGAATCTCCCAGACCTAGCCCAGTAAAGAGACATGTTTGCGTCTCTCAGAAGGGACTGGAACTGAGCCTGGGTCAAGAGCACAGTAGTTGGGGCTGCCCTAGCACCCACCCTGCCCTCTGTTGGCCCCTTCCATGTGGGAGCTGTCCCCAGGCTCCAGATGGAATCTGTTGCTCTGACTGGAGAGTCCTTGCCCTGAAAACTCCCAGCCTGCTGACATTCCAGAATGAAGGCAGTTCAGGGAAAGCAACAGAAGGAAAGAGGAAGCCTTGAGCCCTGCTGGGCCACATTCCAGACCCTACAAAACCTGTGGCCAGCAAGACAGGCACATTCTTCCAAGGTCCCCTGGGCCAGACACTGTGTGGCCCCCATGTAACTCTGAATCTCCTTCTCACCCAAGCCTGGCGCCTTCACGGGGGCTCCTGTGCAGGGGCAGGAGGCAGGCTGTCCCTGGAACTTCCATCCCCAGACTCCTGCTCCTGGATGCCCACAGAGCCATCTCTCCTCCGCTCCCGTGAGAGATACCAAGTCCCTAAGCACACAAGAAACAGAATCAGTAGGTGGAAGCCGGATGTGGTAGGGTACTATATATAGACAAGTCACCAAGACCAGGTCAAGGGGAGGGTTCCAGGAACCCAAACTGAGCCCAAGTTTTGATTCTGGTCCAGAAGAGTGGACAGAGGGAATGGGAAACCAGTTCCTGATTATAGAACTATCTTTTTTCCTTTAACAAATATCTACTGCCCTCATGAAGAGCTCTAGCATTGGAGAAATAAGAAGATAACTAATTAATTATAATCTTGTCATGCTATGATGGAGAAGGATGGGGTGCTGCCAGGGTGGGGACCTGACATGGTCTGGGAGGAAGGCTTCCCTGAGGAAGTGACATTCAAACTGAAGTCAGTGTGTATAAGTATATGAGAATGGGCAGGAAAAAGTACTATAGACAAAAGGAATGGCCGGAGTTCAAGGGCAGAAGCCAATGAGAACTCTGCATTGCACACCCATCACCTGCTAGGCCTTCTGCCAGGCTGTGCACCCCTGCTGTTTTCCTACAACACACAGAGAAAACAGCAGCTCCTGTGCAATGCAGACAAGACTGCTCTTGGTCAGGGGTGACACTCCAGGGATCCTGCCACCCCAAGTGCTGCGAATCAGTACTAGTATGCCAGTGTGGGCCAAAAAGTTTTCCCAGATCTAGCGCCCAACAGTGGGTGCCTCCTCCACCCCTGGGAACCACACCCAAATGCTGCCAAGGCAGGTGCCCTGTCTCTTCTCAAGACTTCCCTCTGCTACCTTTCCAGGGCTTCTCCTAGCTCCCACAAAATTGAGTCTTGCTTGCTGCCACTTGGGCTTACTTCCTCTGGCTAAAACACTGAGGGCAACAGTCACAATCTTCTGCAGCACACCACAGAGCAAGAGTGGCCAATCACTCCTGACATCTCCTTCCCTTCTGGAGGATGACAAGGAAGAGGCTTCTAGTGACAGAGCAGCAGGAATTGGAAGGGCCCAGGTCTGAACTGAGCAGTGGATTTATAAAGATATCCTCCCCTATATAACACACTAGTTAAAACAGAACTGATGGCCAGATTCAAATCCTGACAAGTCAATTAATACCTGTACAATCTTATGCAACTTGCTTGCCTTTAACCTCTGTAATACAGTTTCCTCACCTGTGAAGCAGAGATCGTATAATTCCTCCTTTAAAGACTTGTTGGGAACGTCACATGAGTTAATATATGTAAAACACCAAGAACAGTGCCTAGCATACAGTGAACATGAGCCATGATCCTCACCTTGCTAGAACTTTTCATGCCCTTGCCCAAGGCATCTATCTCTGTTGGGCTGAGTCTTAACCAGACCAAACACCACCCAGACGGTGTGTGCGTCCTATGCACCATACTGGGCACCATACAGATAGCACTGGGCAAACACCTGACACTCTTCCCTGACCCAGGGTCTGTGCAAATCGACTGGGCTGAGTTGCACCAGGGCAGAACACCATGCCCTGATTCTGAGAGAGATTAAGGGAGCCAGAGGGGTGACCTGGGTCTAAGGAAATAGTTTCCCAACCAAACGAGAGCCCACAACTGAAAAAAATAAGATTTGCTGACACTGTCCCTGTATTTAACAGAACAGAAGCTGCTGCCAAACACCATGCGGGACTCTAGAGTTGGCTTTCCCCCATCAAACGGCACAGCAGGGGTGGGGGCCAGGAAAACTGCACCCCTTCACAGTGCCTGTCTGGCATGGTGGGCACCCACAGTGCTGCCAGATGCCTGGGGCACAGCCGTACTCGCTGCCCAGAACTGACAATAAAGGCGCCAGGCAGCCTGCCCAGGCAGCAGGGG
Source organism: Carlito syrichta (assembly GCF_000164805.1). Lineage (NCBI taxonomy): Eukaryota > Metazoa > Chordata > Mammalia > Primates > Tarsiidae > Carlito > Carlito syrichta. The sequence goes on along the minus strand of NW_007251315.1, from coordinate 55,748 downwards.
AACCCCACCTCAGCTGGGTCACCGGTCCCCACCGTTCCCCCTAGATGCTGTTCTCCACCCTGGGCTACAGTGAGGAGAATACAGCGGCTTAGTGCGGCGGGGTGGCGGGAGCCCTGCTGGCAGGCAGAGCGCGTGCTTGTGGTTTCTGGGAAACGCTGTAGAGATTTGCAGCATTTTTAAAATACTTGCGTTCCCACCCACCACACACCCCCCTTCGCCCTACTCCCCATTCACCCCCAGTCAGGGTGTTTGCATATCTGGTATTTTCCAGAACCATTTCAATGTAAATAACAGATATTAGAAGGGAACAGAGGGCAGGGTGGCTGGGGGTATCAAGGCGGGCAGGAAGGGACCAAGGCAGGAAGTAGCCAGGGCAAGCTACCTTTAAGGCTCTTCCTCTGTGCCAGGGCTCCAAGCTGCCTGCAAAAACACCCGATGACCATGACATGCACCAACACCCAGTTCAATGAGGCCTGGGCACTGTGCCCACCACCCACAAGCTGGGTGGCTAAGGCAATCTGGGGCTGCAATTCATCTGGCATTTCATGGGCTGAAAGGCAGAATGGTGCCTCCAAGGACAGGGGAGACAAATGATAAAATGACCAAGTCCACTGCTCTACCCTGCTGGTTCCATGCACCCCACTAATCCAGGATAGACAACCCTGCAAAATGCTCCCAAAGACCTTTTACCCACCACTTCTTGACCCTTGACACCTGCCCACTGGCCCCTCATTACCAGGTCTTAGTTTAAGTTCCATGTTGAGCCCTCAAGCCAGGAGCCTCACATGGCAAGTCTCTCTGATGTTAGAGGTACCTGAAGCTGTGACACAAAATGAAGTAAAAATGTCCTGTTTTTTAAAAAAATAAGGTACGGTGGCTCTGCCTATAATTCCAGCACTTTGGGAGATGGAGGCGAGAGGACTGCCTCAATCTAGGGATTCGAGCCAGCCTGAGCAACTTGGCAAGACCTCGTCTCTACAATAAATTTTTAAAAAATTAGTCAGATGTGGTGGTGTGTACCTGTGGTTCCAGACACTTGGAAGGTTGAGGCGCAAGGATCACCTGATCCCAGCAGGTCGAGGTTGCGATAGCTGTGAACATGCTACTGCACTCCAGCCTGGGCGAAAGAGTGAGACTCCTACTCAGAACAAAACAAAACAAAAAAACAGAAACAAACAAAAAAAACCCTCCAAGGATCACTTGGAGTAAAATTAGGAAGAGAACGCTGAGTCCAGGCAATACCCAGCTGCCCCACCACCACCAGGAGCCCTTAGAAAATCCCAGTGGTCAGAACCCAGCCTAGCAGACTTGGGGGCAGTACAATTTTGAGTTCCCCTTGGAATACTGCAGGCCTCACTCCTGACAGCAGCCAAGTACCCTGGGGACAAAGTTGATGAGGCTCATACAGTTTCTAGGGATCTAGAGCTTCCACTATAGCCAAGGGGGATCTTCTGCCCTTCTTCCAGATGCAGGCAGCCCTGACTGCCCAGTCTCCTAGAACCACTGATGACCAAGCCTGCAGAACTGAGAAGCTGGGCTCTAGTAAGCTGGAAAAGAAGAGGGAGCATGCAGCATCTCATCTCTTCCTTCAGCTGGCTATCTTTAAGGTTTAGGGAAAAGCATCAGGAGTGCCCATTAGACAGAAAACCTTACTAGGAGCAAAAATGGAAGAAAACTAGGATGAATTAATTAAGGAAGCTGCAAAATTATTTTCCCTGGATGGCTTTAGAGACTGGGCAGAGAGTAAGGAAGGGTACCAATCTTCCTAAGAATCTATCACCTGTCAAAGTCTCATATAAGTGAAACTCACATCACACATAAACATGCTTATCTTACATAATGACCCGCAAATTATAATATGCAGAATAAAAAGCAAGTCTCCTTTCGGCCTCCAATTCTATTCTCCTTCTCAGAGATAACTGGAGTGAGTTAGTTGGGTGTCCATCCTTCTCCAACTCAACCTTCTCAAACTCTGGGAGGCCAGAATAGGCTCATATTACAGAGATCGAGGGTCATCTCCACCAGAAGGCCTCTCCTGATTGCTACCCCTTCCCCTTAGGCAGAACTACTTCCTCTTTCCTTCCCCACAGTATGTCTGCGCAATCTTCTGTGATAGCAGCTATGGTGCTCAGTTACATTTCTTTACTTAAGTCTATATTTCCTCAAGGAAAGATTATGTTTTATTTATGTAACTCCTCAAGGCCACCCCAGTCCTTAAGTAAGCATCATCAAATGTGTATTGAGGGAATGAGTGCGCTGAGGCTCAGAAAGGCTTAGTCCCTTTGGTAAAGCCCAAGCGCAAGTCTTTCTGTCTCCAAAGCCTAAGCTCTTTCTGCTGAAACCTGCTCTCTCCCAGACTCTCCTGAGTGTGGAAGTGGTTTACGTGAATGTGACGACCTCCTAAGGAACCTACGGCACTAACGCCTTTAATCTGAAACCTCAAGGTCCAACAGGAGAAGTAACCATATCACAGATCTTAGCAACTAGACTTGACTGGGAGGGAGTGGTAGGCCTTCCTCTAAAATCTCCTCTTCACTCCCCTCAAATCCTCAAAAGCTCAGGGAGGCCTTGCTTTCTGGGGAGGGCTCTCATGTAGGTCAGCTCCTCTGGCTGTTTGTGGCAGTAACCACTTTGACCAGAGTTTAGCTGGGTGGGCTTTTCTAAGCTCAGCAGAAATATCCTACACTCCCAATCTACCTGTCCATTAAAATGGGCCCACTGAGGTTGTAAATAGAAGAGACCAGACTTCTCTGCCAGGCCATAGTCCCCAGCTATGTGGACCAAAGAAATGTGACTGAGCACCATAGCTGCTATCACAGGCCATAGTCCCCTACCTTCTACCCCTTCTCAATGGGCCTCGACTTTCCCACCCAAATGTATAGAACTAGAGGAGGAAATTTTGATTCAACTAGGGTTTTAAGATCCTCATCTTTACTAACACTTTTGCTAACCTAACCAGACTCAGGAAATACTTGGCCTTTAGCAAACTCAAGAGTAACTGATCCAAGTACAGATGCCTCCCCCCACCAAAACCTTCCCTGAGGAATCAAGGAGAGAATGTAGCATCTGCCCCACCAAACCTGGAGATTCCACTTGACTCCTCTTCTCCCTCAGCCCCACACCAGTCAGTCACCAAGAATACAGAGCCTGTCTCAATAGCTGAAGTCTGAAGACTTCTTCTCATGCCCCTGCTGCTACCTGAGTTCAGACCTCCATCCGTTCTGCTAGGATTACAATTGCCTCCTCACTATTCCCACAGTTACCCTTGCTATACCCTACAGCATTCTCCATACGCAGCCAGAGCAGAGAGATTTTCTAAAAGCTGTTCCTATTACTCCCTGATTACATTGCTTTGGTGCCCTCTGGTTCAAGTTCACATTCCCCAGCATGGCTCATTAAGGCCTATGTGACCTGGCTCCTAGTTACTCTTCCTCCCGCTTCTCTCAACACTCCCTTCCCACACACTGTCCCCAGCCTTATTTCTGAAAGATGTCATTCTCTCTCCAACTTCTAGGTGTTGGTATGTGTCTGTGACAGCCTTCCCTTCTTCTTGCCTCCCCTTCACTCGCTCCTTCCCAGACATCAGCTTTCACTGACCTACCTGCAAGACTGGACTCGAAGCCCCTGCTCTGTGCTCCCTGGCACCAAGACTGGCCCGTCATTGAGCTTCTCAGCACTGTCATGGTCTGCTACTGGACCATCTCTCCCGCTAGACCATGAACTCCTTGGGGCTGAGATTATGTGCTGCTCACTGCTGGATCCCAGGACCTAGTACACAGTAAGTGCTCAACAAGCGTTTACTTAATGAACAGGTGGATGAAAGGCTAGATGGCAGAAGAAAGTTGCTGCTTCTATCAGGCCTGCTGAGTGATTTCTGTCAGGCCCCAAGTCTACCCAACCACTGTGGCTCAACCCTACTCCCAGTGGAACCTCATCTAGCAGTTTCAGGGACACATGAAGAAGGTGTGAGCCAAATGTTCTGACACACACCACGAGAGAGGGAAACCCAAGGGGCTGTCTTTCCCTGGGGCCTTCTGAACAGGCCATGGAGAGGAGTCGTGGGGCCTGGCCCCATCTGTGTGCAGGAAGAGAACAGATGGCTAGTCAGCTTCCTTGGAGTTCCTTGGGGACAAGTAACGTGTGGGTACAGTTGATGGATGGCCTGATGGCAGGGTGGCTACCAGTAGCTGTCCCTGTGGGGCTGCAGTCATCAGGGTGCCCCGCCCAGGAGCTGGGAGGAGGCGGGAAGACTTTTCTTAGTGTGGAACTGGGATTAGAACTGCTGCCGATGAAAGGCGAAGGAGTAGAAGTGAGAGGAAGAGGAGACCGAGGCTCAGGGTGCAGGAGAGGCTGCAGCACCACCACACCAGCTCCTGGGTCTGTCTCAGGAAGCTGTAAATGCTGGGCTCACTCTGCTCCTCTCTGCTTGTGGCACAAGTCCTACCACCTACCCAGGTGGGAAAAGATATAGGACTTCTCTCAGCCCAGTGTGTCTTGTTGTCCTGCCAGATGGCACTAGGAGACACCTGAGGATGGGGCTTTCTACTATGTCCCCTGCCAGATCCTCCAGGTCTATGCCAGGGGAAGTCCTCTGGGCACCAACTGAGCTTGCCCCACGGAGGCTAGAGTGGGTCAGCATTTCAGGGATACCAGCTGTAGCCTGGAATCCACCAGGGTCTCCAAAGCTAAACTATCCACTTCCCCAGGGATGAGACAGCAGCAGCTAGTTGGGAAGAGAAAGTAGCTAGGAAATGTGAGATGCCAGGATGATCCCCGTGCTATAAAGAGAAAACTAAACAGCATCTGGGATGCTAGGCCCAGAGCCCCACAGAAACCTTACTGTGGTTCAGCAGGGAGCTGGCACCAATTCCCTTGGGATTCATTCTTTAAGAAGAAAATTCCATCTGTTGAAAGCACTGTTAGCCTGGATAGGCATGGCAACATGTTATAGTCTTTGGTTCTAAGATAAAGATCCCTCCCTTGTTCTTCCCCTTCTAAATTGTGGTTCTCTGAGTTCAGCCTAGCCTGGTGGCTAACACACAGTAGGTACGTTTAATGAGCATTTTAATGTGCATTTCTGGAGTGAATGAGTCCTAGTCCTTCCCTGGATTCCACACAGGCTCCGTCCCACTCACTAACCCTGCCTGATTAGCAAAGTTGCCTAAACCCAGCTAGCCCCAGAGTAAAGGAAGGCCTGGAACCCAACTCCAGTGCTTCCTGTCAGAGTCTAACCCTATTACTGCCAGCCTCCTCCAGGCCCAATGTGCAGCTAGGTTGAGCAGCTATCCTCAGTATCCACTTCCTCTTTCTGAGAGAAAGCTAGGATGCGGACTCTGCCTGTTTCCTTAGCACTTCCTCCCATTTCTGACATTGACATATCTGGCTGATCACTTTAGTGCCAAAAGATCCTAGCCAGGCTGTGCACTGGGCAGGCGGCAGGGGCCAGTTCTGGACAGTCCTAAAACCCACAGCTGGGAGGGAAGGATGGCCAGAGGTCAACTTACCCTTCATGTGCTACCTGGAGGCAGGACATTCCAAACTGATATGTAGTCACCCTATCAAAAGGCCCCTAGGAATAAAGAGCTTGATTCCACACGGAGATCTGCTCCCACATCTGATCTAAATCTCTTGTGCTCCTATGCTTTCCACTGCTCTTTTGTGCAAGCAGGATAACAGTTGGGGTCTGAGGGACAGTTAGGACAAACTCTCTGTGTAAGTTTGGTCTCTCTTGCTTTTCCAGGTCCATCCTTTTTCTTCTTCCAGGAGCGGTTATTAAGACTCTTGGAGCCCAAGTGATCTGTATAAATCAGATCCAGTCACTCCCCTGCTTCAAAGCCTTCAATGGTCTCATTTCACAGGGTTAAAATCTAAATTCCAACCATGATGTACAAGATCCTCCATGATGTGGCCCCTGATAACTCTGCAACCCTATCTGGTATTCCCTTGCTCACTCAGGTGCAAGAGAAGGCTCTAGCCTGAGGTCATCTTCCCGGGAGCTATAAACATAGCATTTGTACATCTCAAATGTTCCATGACAGCCCTGACTGGAAATCATTGGTCTTTTTTTTTTTTTATATATCCAAGATCTAAATAACATGGAAATACTATATTTTACTGTTCAGATTGTCTTTCATATCTGGAAGTAACACATGCTAGCCCACATGCCCCAATTTAGGACTAGGGAAATATGGTGCCCCAACCCCTAACCCAGCTTTGTATCATGAAGCTAAATACTTTCACAGTGATCATCAACTAATATCAGATTCCTCCTGAGGGTTCCAGAGATATTTGAAGTTCAGGCAGAACCTGGTCTACTCCAACACCCTTGAGAAAAATATTATGCTGAATACAGTCAAGTCAGTCCAACAGACACAGAACACTTCAAAGCATGAAGTCTGGTTAAAGAGCAGAGAACTACCAGTGAACCTTTGGGAATTTGTCCTCAGCTCCTAGACAAGGTACAGAGACAAAGCTGTGACTCCTTTCATGAGCACCTGGTGTGGGGCACCTTCTCCTGAAGTCACAGGCCTCCCCACAGGCTCAGAGAATGGCATGACTTCCCTACTTACACACTTGCTGAGCTTCTAGGCAATCACCCACTTAAGCACAACAGTAGGAGATGCCAGTATTCCCGATCCCGGTTCATCCCTGGTACCCAGGGAAGCACTCACATCAGCTGGCTCCCTGCGGGGTCCCTCGCCGCTCCGCAGCCAGCTCTGGCTCAACTCACTGAGCTCTGGGATGGGTTGTACTTTGAGCCGCACGCTGTCCCCAGACTGCCGGATCATCTCCACAATCTCATCCCTGGACTTGTTCTCCACATTGTGCCCATTAATCTCCACCAGTCGATCTCCTGGCACCAGCCCGAGGGCTAGGTCCTTGGTGCCTGCACCAGGCTCAGCAAAGTGAACCACCCGCCGATAGGCCTGGCCTTCGGGACCCCGATCCAGCATGGTTGTGCGCCGCAGGGAGAAGCCAAAGTCTCCAGTGGGCCGCCGCTGCAGCTCCAGCTCCCGGAGGGCAGGAGGGGCCGGGGGAACTACAGGGGGCAGGCGCAGGTCAGCTGGGAACTTTTTAGTCACCAGCTCAGGGACTCGGGATCGGGGCCCTAGTCGAGGGATGCCTGGGCCAGGATGCTGTATCAGCTGTCCCTCTAGAGTCCTCACCTCTACCTGGGGTGATGGTGCAGCAGAGTGCTCTGAGGGGGTTGAGGTTTCTGAGGCACTCTCATCCCGGCTACGCTGGGAGAAGGAGAAACGTTTGACAATCATCTGTGAATTCTGCTTGGCCAATGAGCCAAACTTGGCTGCCCGCTGCAGCACGGAGCCACGGAAGCTGCCTTCCTCACCCTTGAGGTCATCGCTGGAGCTGGCTGTGCTTAGGTGGCCCGAGTCCAGGATGATGCTGCCCCGGTTACTGTCAGAGTCAATGTCAGTCAGGTGCAAGTCAGAGCCACTGGCCACCTTGATGGGGATGGGATTGGAGATTTCCAGGCGCGTCTTGGATTCACGCTTGGAGGAACGGTTCAGGTTGAAGAAACCGCGTCGCAGGCTCATCTCCTCCAGGCTCTTCAGCTCCGCCGCTGACATCCTCTCTTTCTTCTCCTTTTTCTCCTTCTTTTCCTTCCGCCCGCCATCTTTGTCCTTGTCTTTCTTCATTAGGTTAAACATGATGGTTGTGCTGTTTTGGGGGTAGCACCCTCAGAAGATTATGAGTGCTTAGCACAGGGCCTTGGTGCCCCACCTTGCTGCTGTAAACAGAAACACAGACAGGAAAAAGTTATTCCAACAGAGCCTCTTCCTGTGCCTCCAGTCCAGACACAACCAACTGATACAGCTATCCCTTACTGAGCAGTAGCTGTGTGTCAGGCACTCTGCTTTATCCAACACTGTCTCAAAATTCAATCCTCAAAATTTAATCCTCACAATATTTCTACAGGCAGGTACTATTATTACCCCATTTTACAAATAAGGAAACTTGAGATTTCTATAAGGCTGTAAAAGCCCAGACTCCAAGTCCAGGTGCAGTGGTTCACGTCTGCACCTGGCTGAGGTGAGAGGATTGCCTGAGCTCAGGAGTTTGAGTAACTTGGTGAGACCTCATCTTTACAATAAATCAAAAAATTAGCCGGGCGTGATGGTGCACGCCTGTAATTCCAGCTACTTGGAAGGCTGAGGCGGAAGGATCGCCAGAGCCCAGCAGGTCGAGGCTGTGGTGGCCGGGAGCAGCCACTGCACTCCAGTCTGGGTGACAGAGTGAAACTCCAATTTAAAAAAAAAAAACAACAAAACCCAATAAGCCCAGACTCCAAAGCCTGTCATTTCCTCGAATCCCTGACAGACCATGGCTTAGGTGTATCTGGAGATAGCATCTGGGAAACTTGACTTCTTGGCAAGAGGATGTAACAAGCCAACTTGAGACTCGACTTAGGATTCAAGCACAAAGGAAAAAGGAAAGAGACTTAGCACACCAACACCTCCCACATCCAATGTCCACGAAAGCAAGAGACATCACAAACTACTGTTCTTTCCTAAGCCTGTTATCCCTAGAGCAGCATCCTTAGCCACTGCTTAATAGAAGACCTCAAAGGAACCAACATTTGTTTAACCATTACCACTTGCCAGGCATAATGCCAGGCACTTAACATACCCTATCTCTTTTGAACCTCACAGCATTCCTGTAAGGTAGGTATTATCTCCACTTTACAAATGAGAAAAATGGGACATAGAAAATTAAGTACGCTAGTTGCCATACAGCTAATAAGCATCGATGCTGGAATTCAATAGCAAATATCATGCTTTTTCTAGGGTCTGGATTCCCAAAGTGAAGCAGGGAGGGAAGGAAGGGGAAGTTCCAGACTGAACAGAGGACAGACAGCTGTAAGGTGGGGGTGGGGTAGGGTCTGTTGGATAAACAGGATCCTGAAAAACTCACATCCTTTTCCCTAGACCAACACCTAAATATAGCCTCAGGAAGAAAATTGTGGCAGCATAAGAGAAAATCCCAGCTCTAGGGCACATACAACTAAGGCGCCAACCTACTCCACCCCCTGCATATCCAATTGGGGATGGGACTGAGAAAAAACTGGTGGGGAGGAGTTGAGAGCCTTTCTTGTTCTAACCAGCAGGGACAAAAAGAAGTAGGCCATACCATCTAATTAGAAGTTAAATATGGCCAGGCGTGATGGCTCACGCCTGTAACCCCAGCACTTTGGAGGGTGGCTGAGGTAAGAGGATTGATTGCTTGAACCCAGTAGTTTGAGACCAGCCTAGGCAACATAGCAAGACCTTGTCTCTACAAAACACCAAAAAATTAGCGGGGCCTGGTGGTGTGCACCTGTAGTTCTAGCTCCTGGAAAGGCTGAGACAGGAGGATCACTTGAGCCCAGGAGTTGGAGGCTGGGGTGATCATGCCACTGTACTCTAGCCTGGGCAACAGAGTGAGACCCTGACTCAAAAAGATAAATTAATGAATTAATGAAATGTAATTTATTCTCTTTCCATGAAAGCCTCCCCGTCTAAGTTTCAGACACAAGATCTATAGCTCACTCCTTCCAGTAATGGCCTCTTGCCAGACCCTGGACAGGTCTTGCCCCATCCCCACAACCAAGTAGGGCCCTTGTGGGGGACTCCCCATTCCCCTGGGAGGGACTCCCACCCCTAACCCAGATACAATGCCCAGGAAGGTATCAAGGCCAGGTCAGAAACTCCCAAAAGCCCCAATGCAATGACTAATTGCTTCCCTCATACCCAGCACCTTGACCCATGTGGTTCCTGGCAGACCAACTCATCTCCTTTCTATAGCAGCACTGTACATAAGAAATATAATTAAAATCACACATATAATTTAAAATTTTCTAGCAGCCACACTAAAAAAAGGTAAAAAGAAATAGGTTGGAAGGCTGAGGTGGAAGGATCACCTAAGCCCAGCAGGTCGAGGCTGCGGTGGCTGTAAGCATGCCACTGCACTCCAGCCTGGGTGACAAGAGTGAGACTCCAACTCAAAAAAAGAAAAGAAAAGAAAAAAAAGAAATAGATGACATTCACTTTAATATTTTATTTAATGTAATATATCCAAAATATTGTCATCTCAACATATAATCTATAACAGAAATATTTAGCTATTTTACATTCTTTTTTCCATATTATGTCTTCAAAATCTGGTATGTATTTTGCATGGAGAACACATCTCAATTCAGACTAACCACATTTCAAGTATTCAACAGCCCTATGGGGCTAGTGACTATCGGATTGGACAGTGAAATTCTAGAGAATTCACTTTCAAAAATTCTTTCCAAAATTCTCTTTAGTTGTAGAGCACATCCAAAGAGATGAGAAATCTGGCCTGGTCATTAGCTCTCTGTGGGCCTAGCATGATGGACCCTTCTCCCTCTCTGACCCCACTTTCTACTTGGTAAAAACAAAGTTCCCTCTGAACTTGTTGGTTCTAAATGCTACATGCAGAGTGCCTGGGAGTTGGAAGACAGAAATCTAGGGCCCAAGAGGCACACTGCAAGGGGCCTTGACCAACTAGTTCTACTGATTTGGGGTGGAGAAGTGCCTAACAGCCAGTATCCTCTCTCTCAGGACTCTGCTTTCACAAGGGGAGTCAATCTCTCTCTCTCTCTCTCTCTCTCAATTCTACTTTCACATGGGGTGTCAATAAGTGTCTCTCTCTCTCTCCCCCACCCCAAATGTTGGGATATGGCACAGACCTATCATATACCAAGATGTGGGATCTTCAACTGGTTACTACCCACCTTATCCCTCACCCATCACTATTTGCCTGGTCTTAAAGGGCCAGTTTAGAAGATGACTCCAGGGGCACCTGTAGGGGAAATGAAGAAAGACATCTACCTTGGGGCCTTGGAAGGAACAAACAAAAGTGGCCTCAGCTCAACCACAGAGAACCCAACTACCTACAATGCCATCCCACCAAGACACCCAATTCTGGCTCTTTGCTGAGGGCTACATAGCTGAGCAGTATCAATGGAAAATAGCCCCTAGAATTCTAGAATATTTGGGCTGAAACAGCCTTTGAGAAATAATTTCATGTAAATCCTGTTTCAGCAAAAACTTGCTCCTCACTGTCACTGCAGTAGGCAGGAACAACAGACAGTCACAGCAGCAGCACAGGGCTGGCCAGAAGTTTTCAGAGATTTGGTATCTGGGTCTGAATCTGCCAACAAATTGCTGGGGGACCTTGAGCCTGTCACTCTGTTCAAGGTTGGACTAGATGATGTAGGTTTCTTTTAGTTCTAAAATTCCAAATATCTAAGTCTCTTGTGGACGCAGATTAGTTATTAACCTGCCAAAAGCACCCCTCTCATCTCAACCCTGGGGACTTCAGAGACTGACACCACGTCAGCTCTTCCCTTACCACCCCTGTTCTGCCACTGTCATCTACACAGTTCACAAGGCACCCCTTTCCCACTGTCATCCCCATAATCACTAACCTGGCTGTGAACTGGCTCTCTCCTGAGTCGCATGTCTAGAACTACCTGGCTGTCTGTAGCCTCCCTTAGATCTGCCTGCACCAGATCTGCAGTACAGCTGCTCCCATACCCCTCGGCCCCCAACTCACCAGAGAACTGGGCACTGTCACCTTCTTTAGAACTTGGACCCAGCACCTCCTGACCTCAGGTCCAAAGTCTCCAGCAGCTCTCATACCACCCCCTTCCTACTCCCCATTCCAGGCTGCAGTTTCTATGCGCCTCCCCTTCCTCCCTTACCCTCACGCTTCACTCCAAGGAAGGCAGCCTTACAGTATTTCTGACCCCCTTCTCTGCCTTTCTCTCCTCACCCTACTCCAGGAAACCTTTCCTAATTTTAAGTGGACGAAAGGTATGTATGTAAATTAGGGTAGGTATCTTAATTATCTTGAGCCTACTATCGCCAAAATCAAAGCAAAATACTATCTGTCAACTCAGCTGCTTTATCACTTTAAGAAAGTAAGCAACCTGAAGGCAAGGATCATTCAACTCAAATATGCATTTATGTGTCCATCAAGAAAAGTGGATAAACAATTTATATATTCATGCAATAGAATAAAAAGGAAACAAATACTGATACACACAATAGGGATGAATCTCAAAAACACGAGTACATATTAGTATGATTCTGTTTATATGAAGTTCTAGTCCAGCAACATATGGTGAAAAAAATCCATATGGTGATTACCCTTGAGTGGCGAGGAGTGGGTATTGTATGAGAAAGAGCATAAGGGAACTTTCTGAGGTGATGTTCCTGTCCTGTACCTGTATATTGACAGGACTTAGAGTTGGCAGGTATATGCATTTGTCAACAGTCATCAAATATAATAGTGTGCATAAGATTTGTGCATTTCACTGTGTGTAAATATTCACTCAAAAGAAAAAGAGAACTGTAAACAAATATTGAACTCTGGCTAATGATATATATGCGAAAGTATTTGGGGGTGAAGTATACTGATATCTGCAATTTACTTTGACATGTGTCAAAAATTTAAGACAGTTATAGATAGATCAAGGGATAGATAAGTGAAAAAGAAAGACAGGAAAATGTTAATCGCATTTAGGAGGAGGGGTGATCACTGTAAAATTCTTTAACTTTGCTGACTGTTTGCAGATCTTTGTGATAAAATGTTGGAAAAAATATGTAGCTATCAAGCACCTAATAAATGCAACTGACATAAAGGTAAATAAGCCTAGTGAAAGAACTCAGGCTTTGGATGTCAGATAACAAACCTGAGAACAAATCCGAGTTAGTAGCTACACAATCTTGGGCAAGTCACATAAGGCCTCTATGTCTCTGTTTCCCCATCTGTAAAATGGAGATAATAATAGTACCTACCACCTAAGGTGGTGGAATTAAATGAGATACGTCTATAAGTCCTTCATAAATGCCTAGCTCATACTGGCACTCAAGAATGGTACCTGCCGGGCTCAGTAGCCTGTAATCCCACGCTTTGGGAGGCTGAGGTGAGTGGACTGCCTGAGCCCGCGGGTTCGAGACCCACCTGGGCAACTTGGCGAGACCTCATCTCTACAATAAATAAAAAAATCAACCGGGCGTAGTAGCGCGTGCCTGTAATTCTGGCTACTCAGAAGGCTGAGGCGGAAGGATCTCTGGAGCCCAGCAGGTCGAGGCTGCAGTGGCCAGGAGCGGCCACTGCACTCCAGTCTGGGCGACAGAGTGAGACTCCAACTCAAAAAAAAAAAAGAATGGTACCTAATAGTTGCAGGGCACATTCTTTGCCATCTACATGGGATAGACGAGAGAATAACAGGATACACAAATGACTATCAGCACAAGTGTGACTAAAATAAGTCAAAACTTGTATATGGAAAGTAAAGCCCAAAGAAGTAAAGGTGACCCAGTGAGTACAAAGCCAAGCCGGATCACATTGGCTTGAGTCCAGAGGCCCCATAATGCTACTGCCAAGGACATCATGGACTGGCAAGTCATAGATGCTGAAATCTGAATGGCCAACAAACATGAACAGATATTCAGCCTCCGTAATAATCAGAGACATATGAAATAGACATATACTATTTTTCACTTGGCAATTTAATAAAATCTATCAAGATTGACAATATCAATTCATTAGGGCATGGAAAGCAGGTGGGATGTGCACCTAAGCAGTGTGCTGGTGGGAGTACAATTTGGTGTAATTTTTTAGGAAGGCAAGTTAGTGGCATCTATGAAAATATTTACATCGAGACCTGCCTGGGCAACTTGGCAAGACCTCATCTCTACAATAAATCAAAAAATTAGCTGGGCGTGGTAGTGCGCGCCTGTAATTCCAGCTACTGGGAAGACTGAGGCGGAAGGATCGCCGGAGTCCAGCAGGTCGAGGCTGCGGTGGCAGGGAGCGGCCACTGCACTCCAGTCTGGGCGACAGAGTGAGACTCCAACTAAAAAAAAAAAAATTATATAACATATGATATATTAAACTATAAAAATATAATGCATAATATATATATATAACAATCTTTTTAAAAATAGCCTGGAAAGAACCATTTCAAAATATGTCAGTGGTCATCTCTGGAGAGTAAGGGAAAAGAAGAGTAACACTTTAGCTTCCTGCCTAATATACTTCCTACTGGCTCAACTTTTTTCCAGCACGTTTCTCTGGCGATTTAAAGACCAAAAAAAGAAAGAAAGAAAAGACAAAAGTGTTGAAAAAGTAGTAAGCTATTAACATTTAAGCTGTAAACAGAGTTTGTAATGGTCAGCTTAAGGATTGCCTTCATGTCTTGAAACAGCTTCAGTGACTTGGGGGACTTGGTTAAAACAGATCTCACTGGTGTCTTGTGGCTGTAAGTGGGGACAGATTTAAATGGGTCACCCTGCAGCTGGCAAAGTAGAAGCCCCAGGAAATGGAAACTATAACGTTAGCGTCCCAAGACAAGGGCGCCCAGACTTGGCGGCTGTGGCTGGATACTTAGGTCAGTTCCCCACTCCCCACCCCCTACCACACTCATAAATAAATACAAAGGAAATACTTTCCCAAGAGAGCCGGCCTCCCTCGCGGGGCCTCTGACCTCCCAGAGCGGCCGTTTCCTACCGCCCGAGGCCCCTGTCTAGGCGCTGGCACGCCCCAAGGGCTGCAAAAGCCACCGGTGGGTCACGCAGCACCTGGCCCGGCCCCGCCGCCCCAGGGGGAGGCGGCCGTCACCGCTGAGCGCCTCCCGCCGGTCCTGCTGAGCAATCCGCAGTGCCCGGTGACTCACTGCCAGGTCACACGGAGCTTATCTGGCTCCAGGTGTGCTCCCTCACTCCGCCTGCACGCTTCTCACATGACATCAGCCGGCGCGGCAGCGTGGGGACCTGGAGGCCCTTGGCACTTCCCGGTGGCCCGGCAGGCGCAGCCGCAGCCCCACGGCGCCTCTTGCGGAGACACCCTCTCCTCTGGATCGCTGGGATCCCGCGGGCCCAGGAGAAACTACAGCGGGAGAGGTCCTGCGGCCCCGCCGGGCCCCCGGCTACTCTTCCAGTGCACTGCCTGGACCCCAAGCAGGGCCTGCTGTAGCTGGGCCGCGCCCAGCTCCAACACCCCTGCCCCACCCCAACCCCTCCTGTGTGACCTTGAGCAAGTCCCGTGTCCCTTCTCTTGGCCTCGGCTAGTTCAACTATAAAGTCTCCAAGAGTCTGGGAGTTTGGGCTAGGCCCTGAGTCTTCTCTGGAGAGGTATTCTGCTCAATCACAAGCTGCAAGTTCTGATCCACTCTGCCTCCAATTTGCTGAGTGACCTTGAGCCCATCATCCAACATCTCTGAATACTAGAGAATGATAGGAATAATCTCTTGTAAGTGACAATAATGTACTTGGCAGAAAGAAAGGGCCCTGTAAAATCATCCAACAACTTAAGCTGCTGCCTGACTCCAAACTGAAATATCAAGAAAAAATGAATAATTTACAAGCTACACAATTCCTACCTTAAGACAAAGGGCGGGACATAAAGAGGGGGAAGTGGAAGCTCACCAGGTCTGCTCCTCACCCCACCCAATCCAGCGGATACCTCTGTACCACCTCAACCCTTAATTTAGGTTACCTCAGAAAATGCTGAGGGGAAGAAAGAAAAGAAAACGGTGATTGGGGGAAGGGGGTGTGGCATGCGCAGCCCTTAAAGCACACCCAGGTCTGGTCCTAAGCAGAATTTTAAAACTCCATCCAGCCCTGATCCCAAGTCCCATGGGACACTGTCAATCACAGCACACAGTAGGCTGGGCCCTCCCATCCTCCAGACTTTTTTTTTCTGAGTTGAAGTCTCACTCTGTCACCCAGGCTGGAGGGCAGTGACATGCTCAACGGCCACCATAGCCTCGACCTGCCGGGCTCAGGCAATCCTTCTGCCTCAGTCTTCCAAATAGCTGGAATTACAGGCATGTGCCACCATACCCAGCTAATTTTCCTTGATTTATTGTAGAGATGAGGTCTCACCAAGTTGTCCAGGCTGGTCTCGAACCCGTGGGCTCAGACAATCCTCTCACCTCGGTCTCCCAAAGTGCTGGGATTATAGGCATGAGCCACTGTGCCTGGCCTCCCTCAGACTTTTTTTTTTTTTGAGTTGGAGTCTCACTCTGTCACCCAGACTGGAGTGCAGTGGCCATTCCTGGCCACTGCAACCTCGACCTGCTGGGCTCCGGCGATCCTTTCGCCTCAGCCTTCCAAGTAACTGGAACTACAGGCACGCGCTACCACGCCCAGCTAATTTTTTATTTATTGTAGAGATGAGGTCTTGCCAAGTTGCCCAGGCGGGTCTCAAACCTGCAGGCTCAGGCAATCCACTCACCTCGGCCTCCCAAAGCGCTGGGATTACAGGCTGAGCCACCGAGCCCGGCCTCCCTCAGATTATTAAACCACATCATGTCAAAGCCCCTCAGCTTTACCCACCACACCCAGGAAAGGCCTGGGATAAGGCCAGGGACCCAAGGCCACCAATGGGACCCAGCTCACATGGATGCTCTGGTTCTTGCCTGTGGCGTCCACTTCAGGTGAGGGGGTCTAGCTGGGTACAGACCTCACATCTGATCTGAAGAAGCAAGAACAGCCCTGCTGCCCCAGAGACCTGTGACACACCAAGTCCGAATCAAGGCTTCCTGAGTTCCAACAACTCCCTACTCCACCCCAGCAGGGTGGATTCTCCCTTTCACGTAAGCCCCAGTTCTGCCCCACTCAGTCTACCTGTAGGTACCTCCCTCTGGGGGACACCAACTCTGAAGACACACGCTTCCCTCAAGGAGCAGCCCACAATGAACAGGGCCAGTGAAGAGGCTCCAGGGAAATTGCTGGCTGCTCAGACTGCCCAGGATTGAGGCTGAGAGACCGGGCAGGGTTCAGGAAGGACATAATCCACAGGAGGGCTTCCGAGGAAAGTTTAGGGCACAGGAGGAAACCCTCGGGCACACACCCTGGCACCTGAGCCAGGCTGAGAAAGAGTAAACAAACCAGACACTCTGAAACATCAGGTCCCAGGTCATTAACTGTTCAAAGTTCAAAGCTCCCAAAGGAAGTGACTGCCAGCCTGTGACCCCTCCCATCCCTACCCTCCATGGCCCCTATAACCCTTCTCATTCTCTAAATTCCCCCAACACCATAGCTCCCCACAAAGTCACTGTCTTCCTGGAACTGGGGTCCTAACTGCAATGTCCTCAACCCCACATGGACAAACACACCTCCACCCGAGGCTATATATAACCGGTTATGTCAAGTCCAAAAAACAGGAGGATGTTTCCTGGAAAGCCTTCGTCACAAAAGGAGAGGGGAAGCTGAGGAGGTGGCAGGCCCTTGACAAAGAGCCAGTGAGGCTTGTCAGGAAGCCAGAGACCTCAGGAGAGCAACTTTCAATATCCCCAAATAGAAAGTAGCCCCTGAACCAAAAAGGGTGGGGAATGGTAGGACAGGCTTGTTGACATGACAGCAGGACAACAACCTGCTCAAGAAAAGGGCTCCAAATCTGGTGAGCATCAGGAGAGGCAACTTGATTCAATGTGCTCTGTATTCAATGTCCTGCTAAGGTGATCTACTCTTAATCACCCAGATGATGTCCTCTCCCTCCAGGCAAGGTCCCACTGCATACACACTTCCTACAGTTTACTCTCCATAGGGGCATTTACAAGGCCTTCTCAGTCACAGGAACTCCAAGAAACAAAATACAAGCTAGCACAACTAACTGGCAAGGTGAAGGGAAGGAACCCAATTTTCTGTAATTTTGGAGGACCATCTGAAGGCGGGAAGACCCTGGCCAGGAGAGACCCTCTCAGGAAGCATTCTCCCAGCCCTCCCCAACCAAACACAAACTATAGGCCAGCACCAAACACATGCCACATTGACCAAGTGACTAGTTAGAATGAATACCGTCTTAAAAAACAAACTGGCTATCTTACTCCCCACCTTTGGCTCATTTTGGCCACAGTCTTTCCAACTAATCAGCAAGACACACATGCCTTGCAACAGGACAACACCCCCCCACCTCCACCCCCAAAACAAAGCCTCAATGTATGGTGTGTCCCTGCAGGCCTTATCTCAACCAGGAATGTGACCCACACTCCTTACCAAGCTTGGTACCAACCAGCGTCCCCCCACCAGCATGGGGTGGAGGGGTGGAGGCAGCTAACCCTACCACCTCCCTTTCCCATTGGCGAAACAACTGGCATGACAGGTTACCAGGGCGGGGCGTCAGGGCGGTCTCTCCTGGAGGCCTGGGGCAGGTTGTCCGACCTTCCCACACGCACCCCACCCCTTTGCAGGAAAAGGTGAGGTGAGCAGCCAGTCATAGGGGATAGCCGCACTCCCTAATGCCCAAAGCCTGCCATTCTCCACCACCCCCATCTTCTGTCCCAAGAGGAGGGGGCCCAGGGAAGCGGGGTCTCCATTGTTTTGCCAGCTGTCTAGCAGCTGCTCCTTTGAGAGGAGCCCGCTGTCGGCCTGGCAGTGAAAGAGTGAAGGCCGCTGGGAGGGATAAAGGGCTCAGTGGAGGTGCTCGCCTTCCCCGCTGCCTTCCTCAGCGCCTCGCTCGCTGCTCTATCGGGGGGCTTGGGCCTGGGCTCAAGAAGCCCCCCAACCCCGAGGATGCAGCCCCCACCCCGCAGCTCTGGGCCACCTGGGTCCTCCAAGCCCCAAATCCCCCCAAACCGAAGGCCACGCTGCCCTGCCTCCCCGCGACACCCAGGCTGGCCAGAGGGGCCGGTGCCCCCCTCCCCGCACCTCTCGGTCGGCCCCCACCCCCGGGCGTCGAGCTCCACGGCGCCGCCAGGGACGGGAGCC
>NW_007251315.1:30973-36848 GCF_000164805.1 Carlito syrichta | reverse complement strand
AGCAGCGCCGCCCCCCGCGACCGCGCGAGCCGAGTCGAAAGGGAGCTCCCTGCTGGCGGCTCCGGGAATAAACGCCCGGCCTGCCTGGCAGCGCCCGGGCGCGCCGCCAGACGCGGGCCGCGCGGGCACCGGGCGCTGCCCTGGGAAACTGTCCGCAGTGGGCTCCGTCCCCGCTCCTGTGTCGAAAGGCCCTGCCTGGAGGTGCTGTCTACATGGAGCACTGGAAGCTATTGGACGTGTTCGAAAGGTGCTGCGTGGCACTGCCCAGGGCCGACACCACAGTCGTGATGAAAGTATAGAAGGGGTTCTGTCCAAGGTAGGCACGGCCTCTGCAGGCTGTGCCCAGGGTAGTGCTGTCTAAAGTGGCTCTGCCGCTTCCTAAAGTAGCCGCTCTGCAGCGGCACACACAGCTGGAGGTGCCAGCTGGCTCAGCCCAAAGTAGGTACTGCCTGCCATGTCCAAGGTGGGACTGCCAGAATGCAGTTCCCAAAGTGGGAACAGGATCCCAATGGCTAGGTCTAAGGGAGCCCTGCATCAAATGGAGCATCCCAAGAGGCGTACCAGGGCCTAGGTGGCATGGCTATAAATGGCACTCACTGCCCGAAGAAGTACACCACTGCCGAGATTAACCCTCTTCAGAAACTCTTTGGAATTCAGTCCATCCCTGGGTCCGTCGTGTCCTGTAAATATCAAGTGCGCTGCTCTACCTAGCAAGAAGAGATTTAACGCTTCCTGGGAGAGGCCAAGGGCGTTCTGACATGAGGCTCCAAGATAGGTTCTATGTCTGGAATTTGGAGAGAGAAAAAAAGCAGACACATCTCTGGGCGGTGTCTGTGCTTGAGTGGGGTACCCGAGCGTATGGAAGAAAACTGAGTGGGGTGGTACAGGAAAAAAGGTGTAGCAGATATGGGCTGTCTAGACAGACAGCCCAAACAGGAACTTCTCCAACCAAGGGTGGCCCAACCTGATAGACCAGGAAATGTTGGAGCGAAGAGGCTAGGAACAAAGAGCTGAGTAAGAGCTAGGAGTTCCTGGGGAATAGACCACATTGGGTTACGCCTTTTGGATAAAGGGATAACATTCAAATCAAACTCAGTTTAACAAACTTTGCCTGCTAAGTGCTGCATCAGCCCCAGGCACTCTGGGTGTCACTGAAGGAAACCAGAAGTAGCCTATCTCCCAGGAACTCAAATGAGGAACAGGTAGAAGTGAGCTGCGACTGTAGCAGGGTTCATCCCGCTGTCATTCCTTGGGTGATGAGGTAGGAGCTATGATAGAACGCTTATTTGGCTGGAGGAGTAAGGAAAGCTGCTTCAGAAACACATTTGAGCAGAACCTTGGAGGCTAGGTAGGAAAATGACTATCACTACTGCTTCTGAGCACCTACTGTGTACTAGACACTATCTCTGACAACAAACTTCTCACAACAAACCTATGACAGAGACATTATTATTATAGATAGAGGCTGAGTGCTTAGACTCTGGAGCCAGGTTGCCTGTGTTCAAATCTCAGTTCTGTCAAGTATGTTTACTCTGGGGGATTTATGAAACCTCTTTGTGCCTCAGTTTGTTTATGTTTTAAAAAATGGGATAATAAGTGTCTCCTTCCCTCAAAGTTTGTTTTGGAAATTACATGAGCTTAATCTTCAACAAATGGTGCTAAAACAACTGGACATTCACATGCAAGGTCTAGACACAGACCTTCTAACCATCACAAAACTTAACTCAAAGTGGATAATGCACCTAAATGTAAAACACAAAACTATAAAACTCCTAGAAGATAACATAAGTGAAATCCTAGATGACCTTGGGTATAACAATGACTCTTTAAATATAACACCAAAGGCACCATTCATGAAGGGAATAATTGATAAGCTGGACTTCATTAAAATTAAAAACTTCTATCAGTGCTATGGCTCACACCTGTAATCTCAGCACTTTGGGAGGCAGAAGCGAGAGGATTGCCTGAACCCAGGAGCTCGAGACCAGGCCAGGCAATTTAGCAAGACCTTGTCCCTACAATACTTTTTTTTTTTTAATTAGCCTGGCGTGGTGGCGTGTGCCTATGGTTCCAGTCTCTTGGAAGACTGAGGCAGAAGGATCGCCTGACCACAGAAGGTTGAGACTATGGTGGCTGTGAGCATGCTGCTGCAATCCAGCGTGGGTGACAGTGAGACTCCAACTAAAAAATAAATTAAATTAAGCCAGGCTCGGTGGCTCAGCCTGTAATCCTGCACCTTTGGGAGGCTGAGGTGAGTGGATTGCCTGAGCCCGTGGGTTCGAGACCCGCCTGGGCAGGGAGACCTCATCTCTACAATAAATCAAAAAATCAGCCAGGCGTGGTAGCGCATGCCTGTAATTCCGGCTACTTGGAAGGCTGAGGCGGAAGGATCGCCGGAGCCCAGCAGGTCAAGGCTGCCGTGGCTGGGAGCGGCCACTGCACTCCAGTCTGGGTGCCAGAGTGAGACTCCAACTCAAAAAAAACAAAAACAAAAACAAAACAAAACAAAAATAAATAAAAAATAAGTTAAATTAAATTAAATTAAAACTTCTGCCTGCAAAAGACTGTCAGGAGAATGAGAAGACAAGTCACAAACTGTGAGAAAATATGTGCAAAAGGTATTTGATAAAGGACTGTGAAAAATATACAAATAATTCTTAAAAGTCAACATAAGAAAATGAACAACCCAATTTAAAAATGGGCAAAAAAAAAGAACAGATATCTCACCAAAGATGATATATAGATGGCAGTGAGCATAGGAAAAGTTGTTCAACATCATATACCATTAGAAAATTGCAAATTAAAATAAGAGTGTGCTACACACCTATTACAATGACCAAAATCCAGAACACTGACAATTCCAAATGTTGGCAAAAATGTAGACCAACAGAAATTCCCACCCATTGCTGGTGGGAGTGAAAAGTGGTACAGTCACTTTAAAAGACAGTTTGGTGGTTTCTTATAAAACTAAACATTTGGCTGGGCATGGTGGCTCACGCCTTAATCTCAGCACTTTGGGAGACTGAAATGGGAGGATTGCCTGAGCCCAGGAATTCAAGATCAGCCTAGGCAACATAGCAAGACCTTGTCTTTACAAAAAATCAAAAAATTAGCCAGGCATGGCAGTGCATGCCTATAGTCACAGCTACTTAGAAGATTGAGGCAGAAGGACCGCCTGAACCCAGGAGGTCAAGGCTGCATGCAGTGAGCCATGATGTTGCTACCACTCCAGCCTGGGCGACAGAATGAGACCCCAACTCAAAACAAACAAACCAAAACCTAAACATTCTCTTACCATACAGTCCAGCAATCACAGTCCTTGGTTTACCCAAATGAATTGAAAATTTATATTCACACAAAAACCTGCACGTGATGTTTATAGCAACTTTATTTATAATTGCCAAAACTTGGAAGTAACCAAGATGACCTTCAGCAGGAGAATGGACAAATAAAGTATGATACATCCAGACAAGAAAAAATTATTCAGCGCTAAAAAGAAATGAGCTATCAGACTATGAAAAGATATGAAGGAATAGTAAATGCCTTTTACTAAGTGAAAGAAGCCAATCTGAAAAGGCTATATACTATATGATTCCAATGATATGACATTCTGGAAAAGGAAAACTATGGAAACTGTAAAAAGATTAGTGGTGCCACAAGTTAAGGGCAAGGGAGAGGTGAGTAGTCAGGCCACAGAAGATTTTTAAGATACAGAATAGTGAAACTATTCTGTATGATGCTACAATGGTGGGTACATGCCATTATACATTGGTCAAAACCCACAGAATCTATGACACCAAGAGAGAACCTAATGTAAACTATGGACCTTGGGTGATAATGTATGCTCATCATTTATACCAACTGTACCCCTCTGGTGGGGGATGTGAGAGGGAGCAGGCTGTGTGTATGTGGTGCAGGGAGTATGTGGGAAATCTCTATACTTTCTGCTGTGAATTTAAACTGCTTAAAAAAAATAAAGTTTATTAATTTTCAAAAATCAAATGAGTTAATATATAAAAAGAATGGTGCTCAACACACAGTAAGCATTCTATAACTGTTAGCATTATTTTATTTTATTTTATTTTTTGAGTCAGAGTCTCAGTCTGTCACCCCAGCTGGAGTGCAGTAGCACGCTCACAGCCACCACAGCCTCAACCTGCTGGGCTCAGGTAATTCTTCTACCTCAGCCTTCCAAGTAGCTGGGACCACAGATGCATACCACCACACCTAGCTAATTCTTTTATTTGTTGTGGAGATGAGGTCTCACCAAGTTTCCCAGGCTAGAATCGAACCCTGGGCTCAGGCAATCCTCCTGCCTCTGCCTCCCAAAGTGCTGGGATTACAGGCATGAGCCACCACACCAGGTGGCTGTTAGCGTTATTTTTCGCAATTTATAGCTGTGGAAATGAAGCACAGCCAGGTTTGTGTCTTGCACCCAGCCTAAGTGTGGAAGAGTCAGGATTCAGGCTGAGGTCCCTAAGGTTCCAAAGCCCAAATTATTTTCCCTATACCATGGCAACGAAATGAATAGGTATATCAATACCTCCTTCATTTCCACATCCAGGGCACTCGTGGAGTAGCACATCATTGGTGTCTCTGAGAGCTCCTTTTGCCTGAACTAGGAACCAGTTTCAGACACCAGGCAAGACTGAAAAATGCCAGGGCAACACTCACGTTGACGCAAATGACTCTGGATCTTGATCACTTGGTTTTAGTCTTTTCCTTTCCAAATGCCAGAAAAATCCCTGCTCTGATTCTAAGGAAAAATAAAAGTACAGTAAAGCACCCCTCTCCTTTTCACACTGAAAAATGTCAGGACAATATCCACATAAAATAGTCCAGATGGTGATGGGAAGGTCAATTTTTCCAAATGGTTCCTAAAGTCCTAATGCAACCCGACTTTAATTGATAATCCCCCACCCCCAGAAAGAAGCTTGATAACAAAAATTGCTTACATCAACTGAGACTAACTATGGGTCAGGCACTATGCTAACCCCTTAATGCACTGTCTTATTTAATCTCTATAATTACCCTATTAGGGAGGTGCTATTATTATCCCCATTTTACAGATTAGAAACCAGGCTTAGGACAGCGAATTACTTTGCTTGAATCCACGTGGCTAATAAATAGTAGACCCCAGAATGCTTGCCCTGAACATTCCTTTGGGTTACATCCTGGGTGGAGTGGAGTGTGCCTGGGTTTTGGGACCAACAGAGAGGATGCTTGGCTCTAGCAGCTGCCAGCAAGCTCCTTAACCTTTCTATGCCTCAATTTCCTCATCTATAAAATGGGGATAATAATAGTGCCTCCCTTGTAAAGGTGTGATAGGTTAAAATAAGCAAATTCAGCCCGCGGGTTCGAGACCCACCTGGGCAACTTGGTGAGACCTCATCTCTACAATAAATCAAAAAATCAGCCGGGCGTGGTCTGGCATGCCTGTAGGATCAGCGCCCTGCATAGATAAAGGGTAATGATCGCCTCACCGATACATGAAAATTAAACAATGAAATTGACAGGCTTATCTGATACCCACCGGGCCTGTGAAAAGCTTTAGAAATAATAATTTGCTTAACAACACACTAGCCTTTATAAGGCATCACCGAGTCATGGATCATGAAGAGGTCTAAGAGCATTTTCCCATTCCAGCCCCACATAAGGACGTTTCTTTGACTTATGATACAGCACCTAAAACAGCTACAGAGATAAAATACCATGTCTTATGTGGATTCTCATGAAAGCAAAGAGTTCAAAGCCTTGACCTGATTGACTTAAACCAATATGACATAAAATTACAGATATTTGGTCTCAATAGCTCTAATTATTACTAAAGTTGAGGCATTCAGCTCAGCTACAGGCTACTTGGCCTCTAACACCT
>NW_007251315.1:17383-30953 GCF_000164805.1 Carlito syrichta | reverse complement strand
AGTCTCACTCTGTCGCCCAGATTGGAGTGCAGTGGCTGCTCCCGCCCACTGCAGCCTCGGCCTGCTGGGCTCCAGCGATCCTTCTGCCTCAGCCTTCCAGGTAGCTGGAACTACAGGCGCGCGCTACCATGCCCGGCTAGTTTTTGAATTATTGTAGAGATGAAGTCTCGCCAAGTTGCCCAGACGAGTCTCGAACCCTCAGGCTCAGGCAATCCACTCGCCTTGGCCTCCCAAAGTGCTGGGATTACAGGCTGAGCCACCAAGCCCGGCCTGGAATCATGATTTTAAAAAATAATTTTATCATAATTTTAAAAAGAAAGAAATCCATTTGGTAATAGGTTCTTTGCTGAAACTACCTATACTACAATTCCAAGAAACACAAAACAATATAAGCAACAAAATAATTCAGATATTAAAAGGTAAGATATTCAGTTTAAGAAGTAAAGCATTACTCAGCCAGTCTCAGTGGCTCATGCCTGTAATCTCAATACTCTGGGAGGCTAAGGAGAGAGGATTGCTTGAGCCCAGGAGTTCAAGACCAGCCTGGGCAACATAGTGATACCTTGTCTCTACAAAAAATATCAAAAAATTAGTTGGGTGTGGTGGCTCATGCTTGTAGTACCAGCTGAGGCTGAGGTGGATTGCCTAAGTCCAGAGGTTGAGGTTGTGGTGAGCTGTGATTGTGCCACTGTGATAGAGTAAGACCATGACTCAAAAAAAAAGAAAGTATTATTCAAATCAGTTTAAACACAATACCAGCCTGCATTGTTCTCCAACTTCCCAGTGGCAACCACTATTCTGAATGGGATGTTTACATTCCCTGCATTTTTTTTTTTTTTTTTTTTTTTTTTGGTTGGTTTTCACTCTGTCGCCAAGGCTGACATGCAGTGGCATGCTCATAGCCACCGCAGCCTCGACCTGCTGGGCTCAGGTGATCCTTCCGCCTCAGCCTTCCAAGTAGTTAGAACTACAGGCACACACCACCATGCCTGGCTAGTTTTTTGATTTTTTGCAGAGATGCGATTCACCAAGTTGCCCAGGCTGATCTCGAACCTGTAGGTTCAGGCAATTCTCTTACCTCTGCCTCCCAAAGTGCTGGGATTATAGGCGTGAGCCACTGCACCGGGCTTATTCCCTGCATTTCTTTTTTTTTTTGAGTTGGAGTCTCACTCTGTTGCCCAGACTGGAGTGCAGTGGTCGCTCCTGGCCACCGCAGTCTTGACCAACTGGGCTCCAGCGATCCTTCCGCCTCAGCCTTCCAAGTATCTGGAACTTCAGGCAGGCGCTACCACGCCCGGCTAATTTTTGATTTATCGTAGAGATGAGGTCTCGCCAAGTTGCCCAGGTGGGTCTCGAACCCGTGGGCTCAGGCAATCCACTTACCCCAGCCTCCCAAGGCGCGGGATTACAGGTTGAGTCACCGAGCCCGGCCTCCCTGCATTTCTATATGCTTTTACTACATAGTACATATCCTCAAATAATACAAAATATTATTTTGCTTAATATGTAGAAATAATACCACATTGTCTTTATCTTCTGAAACATGCTGTTTTTTTAATCATTGAAAGAGCCACATTAATATGTTTAGCTCTAATTTATTTATTTTCACTGTGGTATAACATTTCATTATGTGAATACACCATTATATAACTATTTCATAATATGAATATACCATAATTATTCATTCATTCTTCTTTTTCTTTTTCTTTTTTTTGAGTTGGGGTCTCATTCTTTTCCCCAGGCTGGAGTGCAGTCAGTCGCACCATCACAGCCACCGCAGCCTTGACCTCCTGGGCTCAGGCAAACCTTTTGCCTTCACTTTCAGAGTAACTGGGACTACAAGCTTGCACCACCACACCTAGCTAATTTAAAAAATTTTTTTGTAAAGACCGGGTCTTACTATGTTGCCTAGGCTGATCTCAAACTCCTGGGCTCAAGCAATCCTCCTGCCTCTGCTTCTCAAAGTGCTGGGATTAGCCGGGCTCGGTGGCTCAGCCTGTAATCCCGTGCCTTTGGGAGGCTGAGGTGAGTGGATTGCCTGAGCCCACGGGTTCGAGACCCGCCTGGGCAGCGAGACCTCATCTCTACAATAAGTCAAAAATTCAGCCAGGCGTGGCAGCACATGCCTGTAGTTCCGGCTACTCGGAAGGCTGAGGCGGAAAGGATCGCCGGAGCCCAGCAGGTCAAGGCTGCGGTGCCCAGGAGAGGCCACTGCACTCCAGTCTGGGTGACAGAGTGAGACTCCAACTCAAAAAAAAAAAAGTGCTGGGATTACAGATGTAAACCAATGCACCCGGCATCATTTTCTGTTAATAAGTATTTATGGTTGTTTCTGGTTTTTGTTATTGCAAAAACAATGTTGCCACGGACATTTTAAAACATAACTTCACATACTAACTGTTTAAGAGATTTTTTGGGGGCGTATATTTAGGAATAGAATGACTGGGTCACCAGAGGCTCACATTTCCAGTTATACTCGATGTCACCTCCTCACTTTTTAGAACCTAGACGTCAATAATCTGAGGCTCAGGGAGAACAACTTCAATTGCAGCAAATAGGACTCAAATCAGACTCTGGAAGTAAATGTCTTAGCTGTTAAAGGATTGTGAGAAATTGACCCAAGTTGTGGAAGGCAGTGAAGGAACATCTATTTCTTCTAATTTTCTGACATGCCTCAGGTGAATCTCTGTCTAGACTCAGTCCTAACTGTAGTCTAAAGATCTCAAAATTAAATCCTGTGTCCTCTTCCTGCAAAGCACATTATCATCACCCCTCCTTGAGACTGTTATGAAAACACCAGTCAGAGACAAATGCAAAGTTACCCAACAGGATTTAAATAACTGCTCAAGACCACAGTAAAGGGGAAGTCACAAAACAGTGCGTGACTAATTACCAAGTGGAATTACCTTGGAAGCTCAAAGGAGAAAAAGACCAGAGGAGTGATCAAGAAAGACTTCACAGGAAGAGGGTAGTATCTGAGCACATAACAGTAGAATTTACAGGGGAAGGGGGGGTGGGATTGCAAGGGGAGGGAGGGGCATACCTCATCAACAAGGGTACCTGCATAATCAATGTTTGTATACCTAACCTTGAATTGTACCCCACATCTTTATAATAAAATTTAAAAAAAAACAGTAGAATTTAGATGATAATAATAGCATCTGCTTATTAAGGAAAATTGTGTGCCTGGCACTTTACTTACATTGTTTTGTTTAATTCTTATAACAACCCTGTGATATAGGTAGGAAACTGATCTCCCAAAGGACCAAGTAGCTTGCCCAAGGTCATACAGCCACCAAGTGGCAGGACATTGAACTCAGCTCTGCTATCTTCTAGGTCAGACCTCCCTGAGAGGGGGCATGAGCAAATGGTGGGAGGATGAGGAAGCTTAGAAAGGTCCTGGGCATTGTCTCCAGCATGGCTAGAATGGGGGTCTTCTGTGGGAAAGATCAGGTGATCAGGCTGGAAAGGGAGGCCCGGCTGGCTCATGGAAGATGCCCACTGCCAGGCTGAGGAACTTTAAGCGATTAACTCAAGGAGAGTTGACAGGGAGGCAAGTGAAGATTGAAATGGAAGGAGGGGCAGTATGGGCTGAGAGGTGCTTGGCAGGTCCAGCAATAGCAGCCCAGGGGGGCGAGAATGCAAACCTGAACCCTCCTATGTGGGGACCTGAAGGAGGGCACAGATGTAGGAGAGACTTGGAAGAAAGATTTGTGTGGGGACTAAGTTACTAACAGCCTTAAGAGCAAGCGAGGGAGGAGTTGACAGTTGATTCCCCGACTGTGGGTGGACCAGGCAGTGAGGTAAAAGCAACACTCAAGACAGTAAAGGCTAATACAGTGGCTAAGGTTTATTGTTACCAGTCCCATTGGTAAGCATGTCACATGTATAAACACACTTTATCCTCACAATATTCTTATGAGGCGGGATGTATTATTATTCCCATTCTAAACAAAAGAAACTGGACTACAGAGAGGTTAAGGAAATTATCCAAGGTTACACAACTGTTAAGTGGGGCGGAGCTGGGGTTTGAACCCAGATGGTCTAGTTCCAGAGGCCTCGCTCTTAATCAGTTCATTGCACTGTGTCTGTTGAGGTAATGTCTTCAGGAACAGGGAGGGGTCCCCCGTCACTTCATATTCTCCACTCTCAAGGCTCAAGTGAGATAGCAGCATTTTTGGTTTTGTTTTGTTTTTTGGGGTGGTTTTAATTTTTTTTTTTTGAGTTGGAGTCTCACTTTGTCACCCAGGCTGGAGTGCAGTGGCACCCTCACAGCCACCACAGCCTCGACCTGCTGGGCTCAGGTGATCCTTCCACCTCAGCCTTCCAAGTAGCTGGATCTACAGACATGTGCCACCACGCCTAGCTAATTTTTAAATTTATTGTGGAGATGAGGTCTCGCCAAGTTTCCCGGGCTGGTCTCAAATCTGTAGGCTCAGCAATCCTCTCACCTAGGCCTTCCAAAGTGCTGGGATTACAGGCACGAGCCACTGAGCCCGGCCGGCAGGATTTTTTTTGTTTTTTGTTTTTTGACTATGGGACATTACCCAGTCAGGGCTCAGGTCTCTTTTGCTACCCTGAGCCAGCTGCTTCTCACCACTGGGCAGTGAGCCTGGGGCACACCATGCTGGGGCCTGCACTGCCTGAGCACTTTCTAGCAGGAGGCTATTTGGAGCCCAGTCCTTCCTCATCACGGTGGAGCGACAGCTGGTGCAGGCCACAAAGAGTTGACTGGCAAGTGAAGAAGACCCAGCCTGGGCTATGTATCTCCACCAGGCTCGGGAGGAAGCAGCCTACCTCAACAGGAAGATCATCTTCTCTGTGGCCCTGGACACAAAGCAGTCAGGACTGGTGGAACAGGGGGAGGAGTGGTGGTGAAACAAGTATGGCACATCACACCGCAGAGAGTATGGCCCCAGCAGGAGGACCAGTTCCACAAAGGCCCACAGCACCATGTGGGCAATGTAGGTAGCCAAGACCCTATGTAACTGCTGACTAGGGTACAAGGCTGCAGCCCCATCTGGGGGACAGTTTTCTGTCTAAGAGCTGCCCCTCTAGGAAGTAAGAAGACTCCAGGAGTCCCAGCCTGGGTCCCCACAGAGACCCTCACTGCTATCTCTTGCAAGGGCTCCAGCAGGTATCCCCTCTCTATACCTATTGCCTCCTTCTTTATGAGCTGGTGCAGGACACAAGCAACAAAGAAGATGGAGGGCATGGCCACAGGCACAATTTGGAAAACCCAGAAGCGGAAGTGGGAGAAGGGCAAGAAGCAGTCGGAGCAGACATTGATGCAGCCAGACTACAGGGTTTTGCAGATGAGGTTAGACTGCTTGTCCCCATGGACAGCACCTCCTACCAGGGTGACCAGCAGGATGCGGGAGACCAGGAGAACAGTGAGTCATACCTTGCCAACCACAGTGGAATGATTTTGCACTTGGGTCAGGAGCCAGCCCAGGAATGGCCAGTCGCTTATCTGTGGACACAGAATCACAAGACTTGAGGAAGTAATTGAAGTGAGGGGACAGGGAGAGAAGGGGATGAAAACATAATGCCCCACAGCCAGATATTTGCAAAGTTATTTCTGGCCCACAGCAAGAGCTCCAGCTCCATCTGTGCCTGACGCCCAGGCATGCCACTTGCTGCCTAACAAGGACGGGAAGAACAAACTGGCAGAGAAAAGGACACTGAGGAAGAAAGGATGGCAGCAAATGCCCAGAAGGAGCCCCAACGCAACCCAAATTAACCAAGACAGGCTGCACACTGATGTTACAATTAGGCTTCTGTTGAAATGTTCCTAACTAAATAGTGTCCTGGGCATTTCCTTCAGACCTACATAGTACCAGGCATATTTTTCCCAGGATGCCACAGTGAACAGTTCATGACTTAGATTATTTTTCCTGTAGGGTCCAGGATAACATATGATTTTTGGTCACCAAGTTACAGTTTGGAAGAGACAGGTCTCACATTCCCCTGTCCTGCCCAGTAGATCCTCTTAATGCCTCACATTGCAAAAATCTCATTTTACTTTGCATTTCTGCAGCTTCTGACCCTGGGAAATACTGCAAACATTCCCAAAAGCATAGTATGAGGGGCATTCACACCCATTATCTCTATCAACACTCTCCCTTCTGCCTCCCAAATAAGCATGCAGCCTAAATATAATAGCAGCAATATGCTTACTGTGCAAACTGAGGGTGAAAATGAGACTCCAGCCTTCACCACAACTGATTGCCTTCCTCCTAAACAGATCCTGGAGTTCCTACTGGGATCCCTCCTTAATTTTCAGGAAGCCCAGTTCTCTTGTTCTCATCTCCCTGGCTGCTCCCTTGTAGTGAGTATGCTGTTCTTCTCTTCTTCACTCTGTAAGCATCAGGGGTCCTCAAGATACCTCAAACCTCTTACTGGTCCTGGAAGATGCAGTCTCTTGGGATGGCCACAAGCATCTCCAACTTGGAATAAACTTATTCTCTTGGAAAGGAGTGCCATAGTGCTATGAATTCAGACTTGGACTTACATGTCCAGATCTGTGTGACCTTGAGCAAGTTGCTTAACCAGTCTATGCTTCTGTTTCTTCATCTGTGTCATGGAGATTAAAAGAGGGTTTACCTCATAGAACTGTTAAACTATTGGGTTACTTGGATTAACATATGTAAAGGACTTAGAAAAGTGCCTGGAACATAGCAAGCACATCAGTAATATTAGGTATTACTGTCTCTCCCCTAAACCTACTCCTCTTCTTGTCTTGGTGAACGGCGCCATCATCCAAGCCAAAATCTTGAGATCATTACCCATAACTTCTCCCTTTTACTTCTTCTCCTTGTATAGTTGGCAAATGAGTCCCCTCAATGCCACTTCCTTAATATCTCTCACATCCATTGCCTTCCTATCAGTTCATAGCATAGCCTTAGTCCAGACCTTCCTCTTCTCGCACCAGTTTTATTACACTGGTCTAGTCAGCTGCCCTGCTCCAATTTTGTCTTTGACCTATTCTCTCAATAGCTATATTCCTAAATGTGTACCTGGTCACTTTATCTCCCACTTAAAACCCTTCAATGACTTCCCATTGCCCTCAAGATAAGGCCCAGCTCCCAAGATGGCATATAAAACCTTCCCTAAGTTGGCCTCTACAGACACCTCCAGCCCCGTCTGTGCCCTTCTCACCCTCCAGTTCTTGGAATGCCTGGAGGCCCTACACACCTGTAGGCAGTTTCATGCTCCTGAGTAGCTACTCACTGTTCCCTCTGCCTGTCCAGCTCCACTGTCTTTCCAGTCAATTCTTACTTACCTCCCAACATTTGGTTAAAGCAGCACCTTCTCCAAGGACTTTTTCTGACCCTAACCCAGAAAGGACTAACTACTCCTGTGATGGTCTCCTGCTTAGTGCATTGTCTGGTGAACATATGGTCTGTCGTTTCCATTTATAAATTTAAAAATCCCATTGAAAATATTAAAATTCAGGAGGCTGAGGCAGGAGGACGGCGTGAGCCCAGGAGTTGGAGGCTGCGGTAACCCATGGTCATACCACTGTACTCCAGCTCAGGCAACAGTGAGACTCTGATCCAATAAACAAATAAATCATAAAAATTTATCTCCATTTTCTTTGTTTGATGAATGAGTGAAAGAATGAGTGTGTAGATGATAGAATTCCTCCATCTTTGGTTTCCCAGAGCTCCAGAGAGAGGAGTTCTCCTCAAGTCTTCTGAATTATTTCCACCTCCAGGAACTCTGCTTGCTTTCTCTTTCATCCCAATTCGACCAGTCTCTTGAGGCCTACTTCCTCTAGGAATTCCTCCCTGACTATTCCAACCAACCCCAAGTGCCTCCATTCCTGGATCCCTTACCCTCACTGCTATCTGGAATCACAAGGCACATTCTGGCTGGCATAATCCCCTGTCATCAGGCCTTATCTTGTCATTGTGTCTTACAAAGCAGCCAGTACCAGGTAGAACCAAGGGGAGCTGCTCAGATGAACTTATACACTGATAAATTTATCCAGGAGCAGAAGGGTCTGAGAGGAGGGAGTTTCAGGAGGAAGTTCTGCCAGATTTTACTTAGAACTCAGATTTCACCCACTGCTGGCTACTCCTTACCATAAGCTGGGGAGTGTTGTCAGATAAATTTGGAAAAACAGGAGCACCAGGCAGGAAAGAAACCCATCTGTTCTTATTCAAACCTCAAGGCCTGAGTTAGGAAGGCCAGAGAGAAAGGTGTGCCGGTCAGCAGTTCCTGAGTGAGCCATCGGTGGAAAAGAAAGATGATACACACTCCCTCCATTCCTGACCCATACCTTACTTCAGGCAACTCCTCCATTCTGCCTCTTTGCTTCTTCTTTCTCTGCCCTTTGAAGCCAGAAAGACCTGGGTTCAAATCCTGATTCTGTCACTTGCTATTTGTGTGATTGCGGGGCCAATTCCTTAACTTCTTTGGGACTGTTTCTTAATTTAAGTAGATGTTTTGACATAAAATTTCAAAAACATAGTGGCAATTATAGATATTATATTTCTTTCTTTTGTTTTAAAGTCAGAGTCTCACTCTGCTACCCAAGCTGGAGTGCAGTGGCATACTCACGGCCACTGCAGCCTCGACCTGCTGGGCTCAGGCGATCTTTCTGCCTCAGCTTTCCAAGTAACTGGAACCTCAGGCCTACCCCATCATGCCAGGCTAATTTGTTTGCTTTATTGTATCGACAAAGTCTCACTGTTGCCCAGGCTGGTCTCGAACCCCTGCGCTCAGACAATGAATGCTCTTGCCTCTGCCTCCCCAAATGCTAGGATTACAGGTGTGAGCCATTGTGCCTGACTCAATAGTATATTTCTAAAAACTCTGCCCAAAATTCACAGAGACAAAGTATAACAGAGGTTCCTAGTGGCTGGTTGAATGGGGAGAATGAGAAGTTATTGTTTAGTGGTCATAGAAGTTATTGTTTAGTGGAAACTTTCCTCTCTTCCTGCCCAGCAAAGACAGCCAGGAGCGTCCCCCATTGTTCAAGTATGTATTAATCCTCTGGTAGGCTCTATGATCACCCTTGTCAGTCCTTGGCTCCCAACAGACTCTGAAATTCATTTCCTAGTTCCCCTAGCCTGTTTCTCCACAGAGCAAAGGTTGGAGCTCTTCAACTCCAAGAAACCAGAACTACACCCCTCCTCCCCTCCTCTCTTTCTCTCTCGCTCTCTTTTTTTTTTTTTTTTTTTTTGAGTCAGAGTCCCACTCTGTCACCCAGGCTGGAGTGCAGTGGCACACTCATGGCCACCGCAGCCTTGACCTGCTGGGCTCAGATGATCCTTCCATTTCAGCCTTCCAAGTAGCTGGAACTACAGGGATGCGCCCCCACATCCAATTAATTTTTTGATTTATTGTAGAGACAAAGTCTCGCCATGTTGCCCGGGCTGGTCTCAAATCCATGAGTTTAGGTAATCCTCTCACCTCTGCCTCCCAAAGTGCTGGGATTACAGGTGTGAGCCACCACGCCCAGCTCTGTCTCTCTTTTAAAAGGAGATAGGGTCTCACTATGTAACCCAGGTTGGTCTTGAATTCCTGGGCTCAAACAATCCTCCCACCTGGCCTCCCGAAGTGCTGGGATTACAGGAGTGAGCCACTTTGTCCAGGTACTCCTTCTCTTGAGTTGAGCCCTAGCAAGAGAAGGTGGAAAAAAAGAAATCAGTGAGACATAGAATAGTGAGGGAGAAATGTCAGTTAGCCCAAGAAGAGAGTGGGCATGAGGACCTTATTTTCTTTCTCCCTTGAGGCTAGAGAGAAGAAAGTTCTAAAATAGCAACATGAATGAATGAGGTTAGATGTTCTGGTTGCCAGAGCTTTAAGGCAATGGAAGAGAACATCGTCTCCCAGGAGAACTTTGAAAATGGGGCAGAGATCTATCTTTTTAGGCCAGGATTTCTCAACTTCAGCTTTAACCTCGGCATGCTGACATTTTGGACCATATAATTCTACAGTGCAGAGGACTCTCCTGTGCATTGTAGGAGGTTTGGCAGCATCTCTGTCCTCCACTCGCTAAATGCTAGTAGCACCCCCACCTCAGTCGTGACAATAAAAAAATCTCTCCATCGCCAAATATACCCTGAAGGATAAAATCTCCCCCACCTCCCACCCCAGTTTGAGAACCACTGATGTCGGCTAAGCAAAGTGTTTTTCTGCTTGGAGGCAGGGGATGAGAGAGTTGACCTTTAGATTCTGGGATACAAAAGGTAAAACTCCACAGAGGGTAAACAAGATGCTATGACTGGCTGGAAGTCACAGAGAAAAACATAGGTCCCATATTGTCAGAAACTGTGAAGCTTTAGCCAGCTGCCTAAAATCACACAGCGAGTACGTCATAGAGTCAGGAGTGCTGAATCCCCATGCTTTCAGCAACTACAAGCCCTACTATGCAAATCAACTCTATCTTGGGTGGATTCTGCTCCTCTTCTGAACTCAAATCTTTGGTCTTAGGAAAGGTTGCTGAAGAGGCATTCTCTGGGCCTTCCTTGGAGCCACACAGGAAATAGAAAGCTGTAAGAAGAGCCAAGGCCTGGAAAGAAGATTCCCAGCTCTAAACTTAGAATATCCCTTTCTTCCCCAAAGCCCTAGAACACTGGGCCAGAGAATGGCACTGATGGATGGGTTCTTACTAAGCTCACCTAGTCCCAAATCAGCATTTTTCCTCTTGCCTTAAGCTCCAGTGTGGCTGGCACAAATGAGTTACTGATTCTGTCTTTATTGAAAATGTTATTTTGTTCAATATGAATTTTTTGGCATTAATTCTGATTGTCAAAAATATGGCATTAGCCAGGTATCATAGTGTGTGCCTGTAGTCTCAGCTACTTGAGAGACTGGGGAAGGAGGAGCACTTGAGCCCAGGAGTTTGAGGCTGTAGTAAGCTATGATTACACCACTGTACTCTAGCCTAGGCAACCTAATGAGACTCTGTCTTTTAAAAAAATTTTTTCTTTTAGTTGGAGCCTCACCCTGTCATCCAGGCTGGAATGCAGTGGCACACTCATAGCCACCAGCTTCAACCTGCTGGGCTCAGGTGATCCTTCTGCCTCAGCTTTCCAAGTAGCTGGAACTACATGCATGCACCACCAAACCCAGCTAATTTTTTTGTTTATTGTAGAGACACAAGGTCTTGCCAAGTTGCCCAGGCTGGTCTTAAACCCCTGGTCTCAGGCAACCCGCTCGCCTCTGCTTCCCAAAGTGCTGGGATTACAGATGTGAGCCACTGCACCCAGCAAAAAATTTTAATATAGCATTAAAATATTCCTTATCAACCAGGCACATTGGCTCAAGTCTGTAATCCCGCACTTTGGGAGTTGGAGGTGAGAGAATGGCCAGAGCGCATGGGTTCAAGACCAACCTGAGCAACATGGCAACACCTCATCTCTACAATAAATCAAAAATTAGCTGGGTGTGGTGGCGCATGTCTGTGGTTCCAGCTACTTGGAAGACTGAAGCGGAAGGATCACCTGAGTCCAGTAGATTGAGGCTGCAGTGGCCGTGAGCATGCTACAGCACTCCAGCCTGGGCAACAGAGTGAGACTTCGACTAAAAAAAAACCAAAAAACTTTATCTTGGACAAACATATGGACTTCACAGCAATTTGGATGGATTTAGAGTCTATCATACTCAGTGATCTATCACAGAAACAAAGAACAGAGTACCACATGTTCCCACTCTTATGCAGACCCTGAACATTTACCATAATTCTATAAGAAAGGAATTGGCAGTCAAAGGATACTGCCAGGAGGGGAGGGACACACCATCAGTAAGGACACCTGATCCCAAACCAGGTAAAGTGGGGACCAAAGGGAGGCCCAAACTTTACCTGCATGATGTCCATTTGTATACCTTGTAATCCTGAATTGTACCCTCTTTAAAATAAAATATAAAAAAGAAAAAATAAATAAAATAAAATATAAAACAATAAATGTTGGTTGGACCAAAACATCTTTACCACCATCACAGCTGTTTACTGAAAAACTATAAAGGAACTTCCTCACTGGTTCTATGCTGCAACTTCAGAGAAATTCCATAGCAAACACATGGGTGAAGCCTTCCTCAGTCTTCACATGATATGAAATTATGAAGTACAACATGTTTATACTTTACTTCTCTTTTGGGGAAATAAGCCCTTTAAAGTAAGATTTTAAATCATCATCTTTTCTAGAAGTTGTGTGTTCTTCTAAATGACCTTGATCCCAAGCATACTCTCTCTCCTATTGAAAGATTTCAAGCTTAGAAAACAAAACAAAACAAAAAATATATATATATATATATCATTAATTGTTTTTTGGTTTTTTTTTTAGATTGTAAAATATAGTTGTACCCCACATCTTTATAATAAAAAAAATAAGTAAATAAAATAAAACAAAACCAGAATAATAGGCCATTGCTTTGCTAAACTCTGGTATGGTCATGTGGCTCTTTGAACTATGGTTGCCATGTTTTTCTACGCTTTGGCTCCCCTCCCCTACCTTGGGGAGGTGAATCTCCTCTCTCTCTCTAATTTACTTTCTATATCATTAATTGTTATAGATGTACTATACAAATGCAATTGTGAATAACAGGGAAAACTGAATATGAAGTACCTACAAATTCTCTGTACTGTCTTTGAAATTTTTCAGTAAATCTAAAACTGTTCTCAAAAAAAACCCAAAAAACTTTATCTTGACTACTGAGGGTTTTTTGGATCCTCTTGCATTTTTTGCCCAAAATGAGTACCTCACTCCCTTT
Source organism: Carlito syrichta (assembly GCF_000164805.1). NCBI lineage: Eukaryota > Metazoa > Chordata > Mammalia > Primates > Tarsiidae > Carlito > Carlito syrichta. The sequence continues at coordinate 18,227 of NW_007251315.1, read as the reverse complement.
ACCCTAGTCCTGACCTTGCTCACTGAGTATATAACAAGAGGGCCCATGAAGCACATGTGAAGGCAGAGGCCACAAATGGGGACCCACAGGCTGAATGGGTTTGTTTGGCTTACACTGTGTTTGCAAAAATGTCTTCGTTTGTTTCCAATTTTTTTAAATCCAGAAAGTCACTTGAAAAATCTATGTTTCTGGGAAAAAAAAACTAGATAATCTGGCAACATTACACACCATAGGCAATAGCTTTTGGGACCTGATTAGTGTCTTCCCATTTAGGGGAGGGGGACTGCTGCCCAATTTCCCTGAGCCACATTTATAAAACCCACCTTAAGCCGCTCGGTGGCTCAGCCTGAAATCCCACGCCTTTGGGAGGCTGAGGTGAGTGGATTGCCTGAGCTCGCGGGTTCGAGACCCGCCTGGGCAGTGAGCCCTCATCTCTACAATAAATCAAAAAATCAGCCGGGCATGGTAGCGCATGCCTGTAATTCCGGCTACTCGGAAGGCTGAGGCGGAAGGATCGCCGGAGCCCGGCAGGCGAGGCGGCGGTGGCCGGGAGCGGCCACTGCACTCCAGTCTGGGCGACCAAATGAGACTCTAACTCAAAAAACAAAACAAAACAAAACAAAACAAAAAAAACCCACCTTATCTCCTGTGCACTAGTAGGCAGGAACCAATTTGTATCAGCTCACAAGAGTTGATTGCCAAATTTTTCAGAGTCAGTTGTTAAGTACAGTCATTATAAAAAATTAAATTACATAAGCTTACAATTAAATATATTATATTAAAAATAAAACTCAGCCGGGCTCGGTGGCTCAGCCTGTAATCCTGCGCCTTTGGGAGGCTGAGG
>NW_007251315.1:16695-17363 GCF_000164805.1 Carlito syrichta | reverse complement strand
ACAGAGTGAGACTCCAACTCAAAAAAAATAAAAATAAAAAATAAAAAAAATAAAAATAAAAAATAAAAAAAATAAAACTCATAACTTCCTAATTATTTTACTATTATCTACACACTTGAGGTTACTTATAGCTATTGTATCTGTATGGTAGAACTACTATATTGTGATGTGCTGTTGTAAATGTCCTCCCAACTCCATATTCAATGATGTCACACTGGTAGCATAAACTTGGCCATGGTAGGAGTATGGAAATCAGTAAACACTACAAAACAGGGCTCAATCTATTGCTTTTGTTGATTTTTGAGACTTAAGATATTGATAGATAAAATGTAAGTAATGTGGATTAAACTTAATAGTGTGTCTTATACATTTACATTGTGAATAGCACAAAAAAAAATCAAGGAAATAGTCTTCCGGCATTTGGAAACTACTATCCAATTCAGCAAAGAGGTTGTTCATGTCATTGAATAAGGAGTGAAGTTCAGACAAAAATCTTCATTGTTTCACTTTCATCTTACTCCTTAACTTAAATGAGAATTTCAACCAACATTCATGTCAAAACTGTTCTTGAGCCGGGCTCGGTGGCTCAGCCTGTAATCCTGCATCTTGGGAGGCTGAGGTGAGTGGATTGCCTGAGCCCGTGGGTTCGAGACCCGCCTGGGCAACTT
>NW_007251315.1:14191-16675 GCF_000164805.1 Carlito syrichta | reverse complement strand
GTGGCCGGGAGCGGCCACTGCACTCCAGTCTGGGCGACAGAGTGAGACTCCGACTCAAAAAAACAACAACAACAACAACAACAAAAAAACTGTACTTGTCTATCATTTGTAACTTTAAGTTGGTTACTCAAAAACCAATGAAAGAAAAAAAATCAAAGAAAGCATTTTGAATGAATGACTATAGAAATTTTATAACATTTACCAGCACACTACTGCCTATTGGCATCCATGTTTATCTCTCCTATTCTAAGGTTTCATGCATAAGAAGGCAATAAATTTCTCTTCCGTTTCTCCTCTGTTCCTTGTAGGACATTGTCCTGGGACAGGCACCCAGGAGTCCCCTCAACCAGGATAAAATCTTTCTGAACCTACTCTCCTCTTCAGGGAAGAAGAGGAGGTAACCATCTGCTCCATGCCAGGGTTTCTACTCATGGTCTTATTGAAGTCTTCCTAACAGTTCTTTGAGGTAGGCATAATTATTCCCATTTTACAGATGAGAAACTGAATGGCAGAGCCAGGATTTCAGTCTAGGTTTGCTGCCCCTAAAGTCTGTCATCTTTGTACTATGTAGCCTCCCAAAGGAGAGATGGCAGGGCATGAAAGAAAGGCATGCACATCTCATTAAACCAGAAGAAATAATAAAAATTGAACCAGTCCCATAGACAAGGCCTGCTCTGGAGCTTCATCCTCTTACCCATCAACGAGATGCTTCTTCAGCTATCCTAAATCCTTTTTAGTATGGCTCTGGATTCTGGAGACCCCCAGAGTCAGTCCAACCTTTCTCTTACCTGAAAGGGAGTAGTTGTCTCTGAGAGCTGGAGGTCAAAATAAATCTGCTGCCTGCTTAGGGGTACTGCAGACCAGAAAATGTGCAGAATGTGGGCTGTTTATTCCCAGGCCTTGGGGGCCCTGCAGGAGAAAAACTCAGAAAAGGCTGGGACAAAAGCTGGGAGACACAATGGGCATCCCTCGTGCTCAAAATTCTGTCCACTCGGCACAATAGAAGCCACGAGAATCCCCACCTCCAGCACTCAGGACCTAGCTGTGGCCATGACATGCCAGATTTGTTAAATTTGCTCCACAGGTGTGGATGCCTTGAGGGTCCTATGTGGTCACTCATGAGGAAGGACAGTTGAAGCCTGGCTTAGAAATCACCTGGCCCCCAAGAGAACTTAGTCAACTTAGTCTACACTGGCAGGAATGAAACAGGAGCTATGGCTTATTCATCCCCAAAGCAGTTCCTACTGGTGAAGCCCTTTTCCCCAATTTTGGTGGAGAGCTGCAGAAAAGCTTGGAGATTAAATTTAGGAGCACCCTCTCAAGAGAGTCCCAGCTCCAGAAAACCTTCCCAACTTTTCTTGCCTTCCTGAACTCTCTCATCATCTGAGCCTGAAATCAGGAGCCCAGGGTTCTATCATTTCCTGTGTGACTTACACTCCCTCTCTGGTCCTCCTTTGTGTAACAAAACCAACGAGTACTGAATGGCTTTCTGGTACTAAACATATAGAAGCTTTACAATCCCTTCCTCATTCAAATCCTCCTACCAGCCTTATGAGGTTGATATTGGGATACTTATTTTGTAGCAGAGGAAACTGGGGAGCAAAGAGTTTAGGTAAATTACCTTGAGTCATACAGCTGAAATTCAAACCTAGGTCTCGTTGACTCAAACTCCATAGCTTCACATCATAAATTATTCAATACGTGACACAAGTGTAGCAGGAATGATCCACCCTCAAGTGCAGGGTATAGGAAATAGATATTAACTTCTGTATTACTCAGTTTAATTCCAATCAATGTTAGGTTTCCCCTGCCACTGGACCAGGATTTTGTCAAAATGTCCCAAGGCAGAGATGAAAGCATTCAGCCTCTATGTCATCTGGCCCTGATTATTATCATTAGGTCATCTACTGGCCATCTAGTCATAGACCCACACATTGGATTACTGCTGGAATGTCCTTTGCTTCTGCTCTGGTGGATTTCTTTGCTACATCCATGCCAGCCTTGAGGTCCCAGGACTTCTGGGGTCCAAGTTTCCATTTGCCCAGGCCTCACCATGGAGCCATTCCCTTTTTACTTCCCCAGGCTGTGATCTTCTTGCTGGAACTCCCATGGTCACTTTCCCTCTGTCTTTACTGCTGTCATTCTCCTCAAGCATACCCCATCCGGCTTTCACTCAAATACTTGGTCAATGCTCAGAGGCCTTGCCACTCTCCTGAAGGCTAGGTGTCTGGAGCACTAGACCAGAAAACAACTTTATTTCTATGTCATTATCCCCTGAGCAATAAGCACAGGACAATCCAGCTTCTTGTAAAGGGGACAGTGGTGGGGATGAGATGTTAAAATACCAGTAAAGAAAAACAGGTAGCCGGGCTCGGTGGCTCAGCCTGTAATCCCATGCTTTGGGAGGCTGAGGTGAGTGGATTGCCTGAGCCCGCGGGTTCAAGACCTGCCTGGGCAACTTGGCGAGACCTCATCTCTACAATA
>NW_007251315.1:9768-14171 GCF_000164805.1 Carlito syrichta | reverse complement strand
CTGGAGCCCAGCAGGTCGAGGCTGCGGTGGCTGGGAGCGGCCACTGCACTCCAGTCTGGGTGACAGAGTGAGACTCCAACTCAAAAATAAAAAAGAAAAATAGGTAAGATCTCAAAAAAATCACATCAAAAACTATATATTCATTTATTTTTATTTTTATTTTATTTTATAGAGATGAGGTCTCACTATGTTACCCAGGCTGGTCTCAAACTCCTAGGCTCAAGCAATCCTCCCACTTCAGCCTCCCAAAGTGCTGGGATTATAGGTGAGCCACCACACTCGGCTGACTTATTATTATTTCTCTTGAGTTCCCTTTTCTTGAAGGGGTATAAATATTATAGTCCTCCAGGACTTAATAATAATAATAATAATAATAATAACAACAACTAATATGTGTTGAGTGCTTGTTTTGGGCAGGTACTGTGATAAGTGCCTTATCTATATTATTTCATTTAATGCTCATAAAAATCCTAAGATGCATTTCTTTTTTTTTTTTTTAAGTTGTGGAGTACAATTCAGGGTTAGGTATACAAATGTTCATTATGCAGGTACCCTTGTTGATGAGGTGTGCCCCTCCCTCCCCTAGCAGTTTCCCGCAACTGTCAATCCCACCCCCCTGGCAGTTTTTCACTACTGCCAATCCCTTTCTTATAACATTATGATAATTGTTCAAGGTCCGTTTATGAGTGAGAACATATGGTATTCTGTTCTTTGTTTCTGTGATAGATCACTGAGTATGATGGATTCGAAATCCATCCAAGTTGCTGCAGAGTCCATATGTTTGTCCTTTTTTAAGGCTGTGCAATAGTCCATTGTGGAAATGTACCACATTTTTTTATCCAGTCCAGTTTTGATGGGCAGCACGATTGGTTCCATGTTTTTGCTATTGTTAATAGTGCTGCAATAAACATGCGTGTGCAGGTATCTTTTTTGTAGAATGATTTGAATTCCTCCGGGTATATTCCCAATAGGGGATTGCTGGGTCATATGGAAGGTCAATTTCTAGTTCTTTCAGAAATCACCACACTGTCTTCCAAAGAGACTGCATTAGTTTGCGTTCCCATCAGCAGTGTAGAAGCGTTCCTTTTTCTCCGCATCCTCGCCAGCACTTGTTGTTGTTTGTTTTATTAAATGGCCATTCTCACTGAGATTAAGTAGTATCTCAATATCTTTTTGATTTGCATTTCTCTGATGATTAGTGAGGCTGAGCACTTTTTCATGTATATATTGGCTGGCCATATCTCTTCTTTTGAGAAGTGTCTATTTATGTCTTTTGCCCACTTTTTTTTTTTTTTTTGAGTTGGAGTTTCACTCTGTCGCCCAGACTGGAGTGCAGTGGCCGCTCCCGGCCACCGCAGCCTCGACCTGCTGGGCTCCGGCAATCCTTCCGCCTCAGTCTTCCAGGTGGCTAGAACTACAGGCGCGCGCTACCACGGCTGGCTAGTTTTTTTTATTTATTGTAGAGATGAGGTCTCGCCAAGTTGCCCAGGTGGGTCTCGAACCTGTGGGCTCAGGCAATCCACTCACCTCAGCCTCCCAAAGGCGCGAGATTACAGGCTGAGCCACCGAGCCCGGCTCTTTTGCCCACTTTTTAATGGGGCTGCTGTTTGTTTTTTTCCTTTTGGCACCTTTGAGCTCCTTGTAGATCCTGGATGTTAGGCCTTGGTCAGATATACAGTTGACAAACATTTTTTCCCATTCTGTGGACTGTCCCCTGCTCTCTTAATGGTTTCTTTTGCTTTGCAGAAGCTTTTCAGTTTGATGGAGGTCCTACTTATCTCTAATAGCATGGGCACTTGGGACTTTGATCAGGAATTGGCTGCCAGTTCCAATTTCCATAAGGGTGTCTCCTGCATTTTCTAAGATTCTTATAGTTTGAGGTTTTACTTTTAGGTCTTTGATCCATTTAGAGTTAATTTTTGTGTATGGTGATAGGTAGGGGTCCTGTTTCAATCTTCTGCATGTGATCAGTCAGTTTTACCAGCACTATTTACTGAATAGGTTCTCCTCTCCCCAGTGGCTTGCAGAGAGCATGATTGACCCCCAGGGCCAGATGGCGCGACCTCCCCAGGACACCCTGGGCACAGTCCATCCTGCCCCCGCCTGCGTGCCCTGACTCTGGGGTTGGGGCGGGAGTCGGGGAGCCATCGCCCCGAAGATGCACTTCTTATTATTACCTTATTTTCTATATGAGGAAATGATTCCTTATTCCTTATTTTCCACAGGAGGAAATTGATCCTCAGAGAGCAAAAACATCTTGCACAAGATTACACAACCACTGAGCCACACTGTCCAGATGCACCACAAAGACTCACCAGTGTCACTCAGACTACCCATTCACCGGCATCAAGAAATACTGTACCTGACAAGTCAGATGGGTACCTCCCCCAACAAGGATGTGATGAAATATTGGCATGAACTGGTTTCACCAAGCAGAAGCAGGAAGGTGACTAAGAAAGAAGAAGTTACCAAAAGATTATAGGCCCTTCAGCCAGTCCAGGCTCAGGAATGTTACCCAGGGTTCCAGACTAGAGCCACCTCATGCCTGTCTTCCCTCTTTTCTGGAGGATGCTGTGAAATCACTGCCCTAATCCAGAGTCCCTTATCCAACCACAAGCGAGTGTAGGTACCAGGAAGTAGAGGTTAGATGGAACAGGTACCTGCAGTGTGGTTCTGGGAGGTGAGGGGTCTGACCTGGACCAGAATCTGCAAGTTCCAGGTCTATTTACTGCCTGGTTATTCCCTCACACACACACACACACACACACACACACACACACACACACACACACACACACACACAGTGACAGACTGCTAACCCTCCCCTAATATGAGATCCATTTTCCTCTGTAGTAATAGAACCTTTTACTTATAGCTTGACGATATCCACCAAGAGTAAAAACCTCTTTTTCCAAGCTTCTTTTCAGCTTGGTGTGGTCACGTGGCTACACCCTGGTCAAGGAGGGTATACATGGTGGTAGTATGTGCAACTTTCAGGCAGGCCTCAGTGAGGCAATTTTTTTACTCCTTGTGCCACTGACTGAGGCTACTTGATGCAGTTTAGCTGGGGCACAAGTTGGCTTGGCGGGTCCAAGATGACTTCACTCACATGTCTGGCATGCTGGTACAGACAGCTGAAGGGCTCAGCTAGAACTGTGAACTGGGGACGTCCAAATGTGGCCTCTCCAGCAGGATGGCCTCAGGAGAGCTGAACTTCCTACATAGAATTCAGGCTCCAAGAGCAAGTATTCTAGTGATCAAGGTAGACACTCTATGGCCTTTTACAAACTGAACCTCAAAAGTCACTCAATAACAGGCGTGTCAAAGAATTTGCAAACTTGTTTTTAAAACACCACACCAACCCTGGATCACTTAGATCTGAACCTTAAGTCAGAGAAAAAATAAACTTATCTTGTCTAAACCTCTGCTCTTTATCAGTTACTCACAGCTGAATCCAATCCTAACAGGCACCCATATGTATACAGATATATTCCCAATTGCAAAGCACACAGCCCACAAAAAACAGGGGGATAAGCAGATGTTGAAATTCCACAGGGCTGGGCTCGGTGGCTCAGCCTGTAATCCCGTGCCTTTGGGAGGCTGAGGTGAGTGGATTGTCTGAGCCCGCGGGTTTGAGACCCGCCTGGGCAGCGAGACCTCATCTCTACAATAAATCAAAAAATCAGCCGTGCGTGGTAGCACTTGCCTGTAATTCCGGCTACTCGGAAGGCTGAGGCGGAAGGATCGCCAGAGCCCAGCAGGTCGAGGTTGCGGTAGCCGGAAGCGGCCACTGCACTCCAGTCTGGGCGACAGAGTGAGACTCCAACTCAAAAAAAAAAAAAAATACCAAGTAGGAATGAAAAGTATCCTCATTTAACCCATTCATGTCACACTTTATATTTCTGTTTTCTCCAGTAAAAATGTGACAAGCACTGTGTCAGGCTCTGAGGCCAAGGGATGAAGAAAACACGGGCCCTTGCTCCCCTCAAAAAAGCAGAGATGAGAGTCATCAGTTGTTTGATTGAACCACACAGGGGCTGTCGAAACATTGAGGAAGGGAGGTGGTGTGTGTGTGTATGCATATACCTGTGTGTGTGTGTTCAGGAGGCTCCTCAAACCCTGTGAAGTTTTTATAAAACAGCACTGGAAGGGCTCTCAGAGACTAATTAGTCCCACTCCCTCATTTTATATGCAAAGAAACTGAAGCCTGGAAAGTGAAGTGACTTTCCCAACGTCACACAGCTGGAGAGAGTAGCACAACCCAGACTGGAACTATGTATCTCAAACTTCCAGTTCTTAGCCACCAGGCTCCCGTCCCCCCACCATCTTCTCTCTTAAGCATATCCAATGATAATTATTTATATATATATATAATATATATATATATATATATATTTTTTTTT
>NW_007251315.1:0-9356 GCF_000164805.1 Carlito syrichta | reverse complement strand
TCTCCCCAAGTTGCCCAGGCAGGTCTCGAACCCCTGGGCTCAGGCAATCCACCCACCTCAGCCTCCCAAGGCACAGGATTACAGGCTGAGCCACCAGCCCAGCTGATAATGATATCTCAAGAGGAATAAGTGCGGCCAGAGTGGTGGCTCACGCCCATAATCCCAGCACTTTGGGAGGCCAAGGTGAGAGAATTGCCTGAGCCCACTGGTCCGAGACCCACCTGGGCAACTTGGTGAGACCTCATCTCTACAATACATAAAAAAAATTAGCCAGGCATGGTGGCGCGTGCCTGTAGTTCCAGCTACTTGGAAGGCTGAGGCAGAAGGATCACCTGAGCCCAGCAGGTGGAGGCTGACATGGTTGTGAGCATGCCACTGCACTCCAACCTGGGTGATAGAGACTCCAACTCAAAAAAAAAGGAATAAGTGCTAAGATGCTGTCAGTCACATTCCAAGCTCTCTGCACGGGTTGATTCAGTCATCTCTTATAATAACTCTAAGAGTTAGGTGTGTTTTTATGTTTCCCTAGTATGGTAATATTGAGTCTTAGGTTAATTGATTTGCTCAAGGTCACATAAGTTAGCATGCAAAAAAAAGTCAATATTGAACAAAGGCTTTCTGAATACAGAGACAAGTGCATGGAAATAAAAATCACCTAGTCACTTTGTTTCATATACAATTTCCAAGCTGGACCTCCAGAAAGTCTGATTGTCTAGGTCTGAGGAGAACAAGAGGGAGTCTGCATTTTAACTAGGCACCCTAGGTAGTTATGATTTGGTGGCCCTTGGACTGTGCTCTGAAAAATCAAAATCTAATGTATCTTTTTTCTAAATTCAGAGTTTGCTAAATTGGAATCCTTCCCTTTCTTGGCATCCCGTTTCCCCAGGGAACCTGCTATCAGAAATCCATCGGGTATGCCCCCTGGTGGTCAGAAATTAGAAGCCAGGATCTGCAGCCAACAGGGTCCCTGGTCAACAGCACAAATGCGAATTTTTCTAAAATTCCGTTCAGTCAGTATTACTGAGGTGCCACTCTGTGCCAGCACTGAGCCATTGTAACACACAGTACACTCGGGGGAAGACTTTTGGGGACAAAATTCTTCAAGGTGATTGCTCACCTGTTTTCATCCACTGATACAAAGGCACTGATTTTTAAGCTGCAGTTGGGCAAATTTCATCTGGTCTAAGTATTCCTACCTGGCAACACATGGCTCTGAATTTTAGATCTTCAGGAAGGTTGAAAAAGGATTTTGAAAAAGGCTGAGCCCACACGCTGGAATGAGAACGCAGGAGCGTATGTATTCTCAGAGCAGCGCCAATAGCCCAGGCTTTGAAGTCAGGTTGCTCCATCTCTGTAGCTTCAGGCTCTGAGACCCAGGGATAGTGATTTCATCTCTCTGAGCTCCAGCTTCCTCACCTGAACCATGTGACTAATAATAACACCTTCCTCATGGGGTTGTAATGAGGATGAAATGGCCTCTTATAACAGTGCCTGGCACATGGAAAAGCTTAAAAAAAAACTGTAGGGATTTTGTAGTTACGTATCATGAAGTATAAAACATACAAACAGGCCGGGTGTGGTGGCTCAGCCTGTAATCGAAGCACTTTAGGAAGCAGGCAAGAGGATTGCTCAAGCCTGGGGGTTAAAGACCAGGTTGAGCAACTTGGTGAGACCTCATCTCTACAATAAATCACAAAAATTAGGCAGGCAAGGTGGTATGCGTCTGTAGTTCCAACTACTTGGAAGATTGAGGCAGAAGATTCACCTAAACCCAGCAAGTTGAAGCTGCAGTGGCCGTGAGTGTGCCACTGCACTCCAGCCTGGGTGGCAGAGTGAGACTCCAACTCAAAAGAAAACATACATACAAGAGGTTCTGACATCCGTCTTCTTCATGAAAAGGAACACAAATAATTCTCAATCCAGTGTAGTTGAGAGACAAGATCAGTTCTGGTTTTGAATCCTCTAATCTGTGACACACGGACATCAAAACTGTTCCACAGTGTTAGTGTGTGTGTAAATCAGCACAACTTTGAAAACTTGTTTGATGGTGTCTGCTGAAACTGAGCATATTTATGGCCCAGCAATTCTATTCCTAAGTATATTCCCAAAAGAAATACTTGTATATGTTAACCAACAAACATATAAAAGAATACTCATAGCAATACTATTTATTTATTTATTTATTTATTTTTTGATTTGGAGTCTCACTCTGTCGCGCAGACTGGAGTGCAGTGGCAGCTCGCGGCCACCGCAGCCTTGACCTGCTAGGCTCCGGCGATCCTTCCGCCTCAGCCTTCCAAGTAGCCAGAACTACAGGCATGTGCTACCACACCTGGCAATCCACTCACCTCAGCCTCCCAAAGGCACAGGATTACAGGCTGAGCCATCGAGCCCGGCTAACACTATTTATAATAACTCCAAAGTGGGAAAATATTTAAGTGCTTGTCAAAAACTAGAATAGATTAAAAAACTGTGGTATTTTCAACAGAATAGAATACTACACAGCAACAAGACACAGCTACACATAGTGACATGGGCAAATCTCACTAACATAATGGTGAGAGAAAGAAGTCAGACACTGAAGAGCATATGCCACAGGAGTCCATGTAAAGTACAAGATGGTTAAAATGAAACTATGCCATTAGAATTTGAGTTCTTATTACTTTTAGGTGAGGAGTAGTGATTGGAGGGGCATGAAGGGGTTTTGGGAAAGGGGTTGCCAGTAATGTTCTATATCAGGATCTGTGTGGCAGTTATACAAGTGTGTACACTTTGTAAAAACTCATCAGACTGCTCATGATTTGTGCACTTTTCTGTAAGTATGTCAGATTTCAATAAAAAGTTTACCAACAGCTGGACTCGGGTGGCTCTGCCTGTAATCTCAGCACTTTGGAGGGCTAAGGCAAGTGGATTGCCTGAGCCCGCGGCTTTGAGACCAGTCCAGGCAACTCGGCAAGACCTAGTCTCTACAATAAATCAAAAATTAGCACACCTGTAGTTCTGGTTACTTGGAAGGTTGAGGCGGAAGGATCGCCGGAGCCCAGCAGATTGACACTGGGGTGGCCGTGAGTGGTTCACTGCACTCCAACCTGGGCCACAGAGTGAGACTCCAACTCAAAAAAAAAAAAAAGTTTACCTAAAAAACTCTTAGTAGGTCCCTCATGACCAGTCACAGAGTACACCCAAGCCTCACTTATCACAAATTGAAGACCAGAGTCCCACAGGATATCAGATCAGGAATTTAAAACCCCTCTGGGAATGGGAGATGTGGCCTCAGGCCCATGAGCTGCAACCAGGTTTCCTACTCAAAGTCAAGAACAAAAGGGCTCTCTTGTAGATAAAACAGGTTCTAGAAAAATGGCACCCATGGGGCCATGGAACACTGCAAAGAGCTAGGTGTCTGCCTGGATTCTGGGTGAAAAAAATCAGACCTTCAACACGGTGCCAATCACAGAGGTAACACCCGAGTACACACTAGACTTGCTGTTTGAGAAGTCCAGATAAAAGAGTTATCTGGAAAAATGTTTCAATTTGAAATAAATATATTTAAAATGTTCAAATAAGTAGGAAGAAAAAGGATCTATATAAGAGTGAGATATTATGGGGGAAATGTGGATTTTAAAAAGAACCAAAAAGTAATTCTAGAAATGAAAGGAGCCGGGCTCAGTGGCTCAGCCTGTAATCCCACGCTTTGGGAGGCTGAGGTGAGTGAATTGCCTGAGCCCACGGGTTTGAGACCCTCCTGGGCAACTTGGCGAGACCTCATCTCCACAATAAATCAAAAAATTAGCCGGGCGTGGTAGCGCGCGCCTGTAGTTCCAGCTACTTGGAAGGCTGAGGTGGAAGGACCGCGGGAGCCCAGCAGGTCGAGGCTGCGGTGGCTGGGAGCGGTCACTGCACTCCAGTCTGGGTGACAGAGTGAGACTCCAACTCAAAAAATAAATAAATAAATAAATAAATAAAAAGAAATGAAAAGGTTATAGATATTTAGAGTTTTTAAACAAAATGTAATAGGGAGATTAAACAGCTAACTAGATCCTATGATAGAGTGAACCTAATGAACTAGAATGAATATAAGGAAATCATTCATGAAGTTGCACAAAGAAATTAGGAGATAGAAAATAAGAAAGAGAGGCAATGAAAGACATGGTGTATAGAATGAGGAACTCCAAATGAGAATTCAGAAGGGGATAAATAGCCACAGTGGAAGGATAGTGGTACACAAAGAGGCAATGGTGGAGATGTTTCCTGAACTGAAGAAGAATGTGAGTGTGCTAACTGAAGAAGCACAAGTTGGCCAGGTACAGTGGCTCACCCCTGTAATCGCAGACCTTTGAGAGGTAGAGGTGAGAGGATTGCCTGAGTCCAGGGGTTCACGACCAGCCTGGGCAACTTGATGAGACCTCATCTCTATAATAAATCAAAAAATTAAGCCGGGCTCAGTGGCTCAGCCTGTAATCCCACGCCTTTGGGAGGCTGAGGTGAGTGGATTGCCTGTGCCTGCGGGTTCGAGACCCGCCTGGGCAGCGAGACCTCATCTCTACAATAAATCAAAAAATCAGCCGGGTGTGGTAGCGCATGCCTGTAATTTCAGCTACTTGGAAGGCTGAGGCGGAAGGATCGCCAGAGCCCAGCAGGTCGAGGTTGTGGTGGCCGGGAGCGGCCACTGCACTCCAGTCTGGGTGACAGAGTGAGACTCCAACTCAAAAAAAAAAAAATTAGCCAGGTATGGTGACATGCGCCTGTGGTTCCAGCTACTTGGAAGACTGCGGTAGAAAGATCACCTGAGAACCGGGCTCGGTGGCTCAGCCTATAATGTCACGCCTTTGGAAGGCTGAGGTGAATGGATTGCCTGAGCCCGCGGGTTCGAAACCCTCCTGGGCAACTTGGCGAGACCTCATCTCTACAATAAATCAAAATGAGCTGGGTGTGGTAGTGCGCGCCTGTAGTTCCAGCTACTCGGAAGGCTGAGGCGGAAGGATCGCCGGAGCCCAGCAGGTGGAAGCTGTGGTGGCCGGGAGCGGCCACTGCACTCCAGTCTGGGTGACAGAGTGAGACTCTGACTCAAAAAAAAAAAGTTAGAATGGAATTTTTAAAATCCTAGAAATAGCATGTATACTTTTCAAACCACCTGAAAAAAAGCAATCAAAGACAGGAATGGTGGGCAAGAAGCACCAAAAGTCATGAAAAATGAGAGATACATGTAAGATTGTAAACTGTGGTATATTCATACTGTGGAATACGACACAATCCATAAAATAAGCCACCATGATTTATATGTAGCCACAAGGACAGATTTAAAAAATATAATGTTGAAGAAAAAAAGTGACTTGTAGAATATATGTCTCATATATATCATATAAAACTTACATGCACATCATTCTTGTACATTTCAAACAAGACACAAAACTATACAATAAATTTTTATAAGTAGTACAAATATATAACTACAGCTGGGAAGAACACAGGCCAACTTCAATAGTATGCTAGCCTCTGGAGAGCGGAAAAGGAGAAGACGACGGGGGTGAAGAATGGAATCTTCCATTTTATCTGTAAGATTTGTTTCATTTAAAAAACAGATCTGAAGCAAATATGACAAAATGTTAACTTTTGTTAATCATGGCTACTAAGGCATGAAGTTTGAATTACTGGAGGCTACTAGGAAAGTTCTTTCTTGTTCTTTAGAAAGCCACAGGAATCTTCTCTCCCCCTACTCCCTCCCCATAGTTGATGTGAACAAAGAAGCTCACAGCCCCAATTGCTACTGGAAAACACCCAACAATGATGAAAGCAATCAGCCTTAGGATGAAGTCAACAATGAAGTCAGTAGAACAAAGATGGAAAAAACCCAAGTCATTGAAGCATCACTGGATCAACCAAGCCTGAAGCTTACCTTGCTGTGCTATTTTTAGGTCACATGAACGAAATCATTTTCTCACTGTCTGCCAGTTTGCATTAGGTTTTCTATTTCTTGCAGCCAAACCTATAATAACTGATACAATAGATAAGGAGAAGTGGGGACATATAGAACCACCAGGGAGGTAGAATTAGCAAGTTTAGCCAAAGCTTGGATATAGTGGTGAGAAAGGGAGAATGGAATCAAGATCGATTCCCAGATTCCTGGTTTGAGTGGAACCATCTCTGAGACAGGTAACATCAAAGGAAGATCATTTGGGGGTTAAGGACAACCAGTGGAGATAATCTGAACAGCTTGGCTAGCTTGGGTTTCAGGAATCTTTTGGAAGTCAACTAGTTGGAGATGTCCAAGAGGCAGTTGACTACTCAGATCTAAAGTTGAAGCATGTACTGTGTTGAATAGTGTCTCCCCAAAATGTATATATACCCGAAACCTCAGAATGTGACCCTATTTGAAAATAGAGTCTTTGCAGATGAAGTAAGTTGAAGTCATGCTGAATTAGGATAGGCACAAAATACAATGGTGATTTTACAAGAAGACCATTGTGAAGATACAGAGAGACACATAAAGAATGTCATGTGAAGACAGGCAGAGATCAGCATGATGTTTCTACACTAGGCATTGCTGGCAACCACTAGAAGCAAGGAGAGAGGCCTGGGGCAATTTCTGCCTCAGAGCCTCCAGAAGGAACCATCCTTGATTTAAGACTTCTGGCCTCCAGAACAGTGAGAGAATTAATTTCTGGTGGGTTTTGTTTTTGTTTTTGTTTTTGTTTTTTGTTTTGAGTTGGAGTCTCACTCCGTCACCCAGACTGGAGTGCAGTGGCACGCTCCCGGCTACTGTAGCCTCCACCTGCTGGGCTCCGGCAATCCCTCTGCCTCAGCCTTCCAAGTAGCTGGAACTACAGGCGCGTGCTACCATGCCCGGCTAATTTTTGATTTATTGTAGAGATGAGGTCTCGCCAAGTTGCCCAGGTGGGTCTTGAACCCGCGGGCTCAGGCAATCCACTCACCTCGGCCTCCCAAAGCACTGGGATTACAGGCTGAGTCACCAAACCCGGTCTAATTTCTGGTGTTTTAAGCAAAGTTTGCAGCAATTTGTAGACTTAAGAAACTAATACAAAGAGAGATGTCTGAACCTGAAATATAGATTTGGAAGTCATCACCACAAAGTAGTTATAGAACTCTTAGGAGTAGATAAGATTAGATAACTCTTAGCTAAGGAGAATATAGAATCAGAAGAGAAAAGAAGACCAAGAACAGACGCAGAGGATGACTGACACTGATGAAGCAGGAAGAAGAAAAGAAAAGGACAAAGAAGATTGAGGAGGAGCAGTGAAGAGTAACGATTTAGGAAGTCAAGGGAAAAGTGTGTTTCTAAAGAAAGAAGTGGCCAGGGGTTCGAGACCAGCCTGGGCAACTTGGTGAGACCTTGTCTCTACAATAAATCACAAAAAATTAGTCGGATGTGGTGGTATGCATCTATAGTTCCAGCTACTTGGAAGGTTGAGGCAGAAGGATCGCTTAAGCCTAGCAGGTCGAGGCTGCAGTGACCGTGAGCGTGCCACTGCACTCCAGCCTGGATGACAGAGTGAGACTCTAACTCAAAAAAGAAAAAAAAAAGTGTTTAATAGGCCAAATAAGCCGGGCTCAGTGGCTCAGCCTGTAATCCCAGCACTTTGGGAAGTTGAGGTGAGTGGATAGCCTGAGCCCGCGGGTTCGAGACCCACTTGGGCAACTTGGTGAGACCTCATCTCTACAATAAAATAAAAAATTAGCCGGGTGCCTGTAGTTCCAGCTACTTGGAAGGTTGAGGCAGAAGGATCGCTTAAGCCTAGCAGGTCGAGGCTGCAGTGACCGTGAGCGTGCCACTGCACTCCAGCCTGGGTGACAGAGTGAGACTGTGAGACTCTAACTAAAAAAAAAGAAAAGAAAAGAATAGGCCAAATAATGTAGAGATATCACATACAAGAAAATCTGAAAGAGTCCACTGAGTGTGGCAGTCTGGAAGTTACTGGTCTTCCCTACCAAAGCAGTTTCAGAAGAGGGGCAAGGACAGAGAAATAAGAATGCTGTTGTTGAAGAGTGGTTGGGAGCTGAGGATATTGAAATGGTCACTATTCTTTTAAGGCCTGGGCTATGAAAGAGTGAGAGAATGTGATGTCCAGAAGGTGAAGTGGAGTCCAGGGTGAGTTTGGGGTTTTGTTTTGAAATGAGAGAGACGTAAGCATGTTTATAGGCTGAGGAAAAAGAATAGGTAGAGAAAAGCTTAGAATTACAGGAACAGAACATAGAGACGTCCCCCCTCCCCAAAAAAAACCAGAAATACAAACTCCATCATAGATGAAACTAGTAGACATATATGATTCCTAATGAGATCTTTAAGACAAAAAGTGAATGGGAGCCTTTAACAAGGTGGCCATAACTTGGCAATCCCTAAGTGGGAGTTGTGCATAGTGACTTTCTTCCAAAGAGGGAAGTATGGAAAGGAAGGGGAAAAGGTAACTTTTTAAGTGGAGAAACCTAACAAACACTACCTCAAGCCAGGTGATCAAGGTTAACATTGATAGTGATAAGTCATCTGATAGTATGTATCCTTTTGTTTTTTTGAGTCAGAGTCTCATTCTGTCACTCAGACTGGAGTGTAGTGGCATGTTCATGGCCACCACAGCCTCAACCTCCTGGGCTCAGGGGATCCTTCTGCCTCAGCCTCCCAAGTAGCTGGAACCACACCCACCTAATTCTTTTGTTTACTGTAGAGACAAGGTCTTGCCAATTTACCCAGACTGGTCTCGAACCCTTGGGCTCAGGCAATCTTCTTCCTTCCACCTCTCAAAGTGCTGGGATTACAGGTGTGAGCCACTGCACCCAGCCGATAGCAGGTACCCTTGACATATGATGGGATCTGATGAGAGTGGCACTCTATGGTTGTCCTCCCAAAAACACATTGCCCCAGTATAATCATGAGAAAAACAACAGATGAATCCTAACGAAGGGATATTATTAAAAAAAAAAAAAAAAAGACCTGGCCAGCATTCCTCTAAATTCTCAAGGTCATCAAAAACAGAAAAGTCTGAGAAACTATTACAAAAAAATATTTTAAAAGGAGCCTAAGGGCAGGGCACAGTGGCTCATGCTGTAATCCCAGCACTTTGGGAGGCTGAGGTGGGAGGATCGCTTGAGCGCAGGAATTTGAGATGGACCGACAACATAATGAGAACTTGTGTCTACAAAAAAATTAAAAAACTAGCTGGGCATGGTGGCTCATAGCAGTAGCCCCAGTTACTTGAAAGGCTGAGGTGGAAAGACCACGTGAGCCCAGAATGTCAAGACTGGGGTGAGCTGTGATTATGCCTTTGCACTCCAGGCTTTGTGACAAAGTGAAACCCTAACACACACACACACACACACACACACACACACACACACACACACACACA
>NW_007251314.1:191631-207053 GCF_000164805.1 Carlito syrichta | reverse complement strand
TGCCAAACCCCTGTGACGACAGGCTTTGCCACAGCCACACTTCTCGGACAGCCGACTCTTTGGGGGATGCCCTGTTTAGTCTACCTGTCACCATGGGAGGCTCATCATCCCTGCCGGCCGATTCCCCTCTTAAATGCCTCTTAAACAATCTCACCACACTTTCTCTTTCCCCTGATATCAAACCCAAACGCCTAATTCATTTCTATACCCAAGATTGGCCAACATACCCCTTAGACAACCAAAATCAGTGGCCCCCCCAGGAGTCCCTCAATTCTGATATTATTTGGGACTTATATAATTTCTGTGAGCCTTCAAAATGGTGGGTAGAGATTCCCTATGTTCAGTTCTTTTCTCTCCTCCATGAACATCCCTGCCTCTGCCTCAATTGCAATCCCTCTAATTTCTATCCTCCACTCATGCTAGCATCTGCCGCCTCTTCTACAACTTCTCCTTCTCCCCTTGTTTTACGCACACTTCAGCCTCCTCTCCAAAACTTCCCTCCCCCCACTGCAGACACTGTAAGTCCCAGTTCCGCTACCCCCTCCTCCATCTCAGATTTCAACCCTGCAGACGAGCCCCCTCCCTCACAGGCGGCCTCAACAGCCTCAGGCTACCCTGCCCCCACTCTCCTCTACTCTGGCAACTCGATCCCTATATCCTCCCCTTCCAATCATTCCCCAGTGTAGCCTTCCGGTAACCCGATCTAAGGCCGCACCGGTCATCCTAGCAGTTTACTAACACTGATTTAAACTCTATAAAGGGACAAATTCTTTTGGCTATATATTTTATCTCCCAGTCAGCACTGGGTATTAGGCGTAAACTCCAAAAATTAAAAAAGGGCCCACAAACCCCTCAATTAGAGCTATTAGACACAGCCTCTAAAATCTTTAACAACCAAAAAGGGGAAAGAATACAGGACCAATACAGGACCACCCACATAAGCAGAAAGCACTTCAGCTTTTATCTACCACTTTAGCAGAAAAAGCCACCACTGATAATCTTCCACCATATTCCAGATGGTCAATAGCAGAAGGGGTACACGGCCCCCTTCCCAGGTTTGTTTCTGATGCCATCAAAATGGGCATATGGCCAAAGACTGTCAAGCCCTGCCCACCAACAAAACCCTGTCCCAAATGCAAACAGCATGGACATTGGGCTCAAGATTGCTTTGTTCGCCTAGCTGGAGGAGAGCACATGGCCCAGAGGCTTGCTGCAATTAAGGGACATCAGGCATCTTACATGATCTCAAAGGGGGATCTCTTGGGCTTGCTCCAGTCAGCTTGACTCACCCCTAACTTGGTAGACCCAATGTCTTCAGAACAAACTGTTAAACCAACCGAGCCTAGGGTGGAAATATCAGTAGCTGGCGGGATTATATCATGTGTTATTAATACGGGGGCTACATGCTTAGCTCTACTTAAATTTCCTGGTCCACTCTTTCCTTCACCCCTTTAGGTTGTGGGGGCACAGGGCATTATATCCAGGCCCCTCACTACGCCATTACTTCCATGTGTTCTGGGAAATAAAATATTTCACACTCTTTCCTTATTATGCCAACGTGTCCAGCTCCATTATTAAAAGGGGGCATTATGACAAAAATTAGAACTCATATTATTCTTTACCCTGAGCCATCACCACTGTGCTTTTTGGGTGCCTTTTGTATAGCTTTAAATTTCCCTAATAGTTTCATGTCGGATCCTATCTAAGCCCTTCCACTGCATATAAACTTATTGCTTTGGTTAAACTCTAAGGTTAGGAAAAATGTAAAGAAAGTTATTGGTGTAAGGTATGTTTTTAGTAAAATAGGATAAAGAAAAGATAAATAATTGTATAGGAAAGAATATTGTATGGTACATTTTTGTTCTATAATAGTATGGCTGGTTAAAGAAAGTATAGAACAAAAATAGAAGGTTTAAACATGTCAAAAAATGGTATGAGCATGTCAAAAAATGGTATAAGTATGTCGAACATAGTAGGTGAAAATTTGTGAAAAGAAGTAAAAGAAATTCTGTAAACACTCGAGGTTACCGAAAAGGTTTAATTAGCCCTCCCCCCCACTGTCTTTGTATAAAAGAGCGAGGTTTTTTCTTTTCAAAATGGTTGGACTATCATTTTGGCTAAATAAGTAACTTTTACAATAACTACTGTGATTTTGTGTTATAACATGCTTTTGAAAACTTTGCTACTTAAACTCTTCAAGATCTTAATTCAGTCTCTAAAGTGAGATAAGCAGCAAGCTCCAAAAACCACACCTACCCCACTCCCTTCTAAATTGCCTAAAGGCCAGGTAAATTAATTTCACTAACAACATTGCCAAATTGCTAACAAACTTTAAAATCTCCTTCCAGGCACAAGGATTACTGTTCAGTATAGGATGAGGGACAAAATAACCTGGACTTCACTCTCTAGCACATCAATTGTTATAAAAGTATATCAGCACCTAACTTTTCTTTTAGATATGCTCTCTTCCAGGTTCTCTATTTACCTCCACAGTCTACTCCAAGACAGCTGGTTACTACCGCCCTCGGACCCACTGGAAGACTGACCGGAACAAGTCGCTGTCCTACACTTACAAGGAACCTTCATGGAACTCTCACCTGCGGAAATCTACACCTTCAGCACCTACCTTTGGGCCCTGCTCTGGCTGGTTCTGCACCCTTCCACCACCTTACCCCCACAATGCCCCCAACCATCAGGAAGTAGCCAGAAAAAGTAACGACGCCCCTCCCCATAAAAAACAGAAAAGGTGGGAATGAAGGGTGCAGGAAGCGACCAGAGGGGCGGCTCCCAAAATGGCACCGACACACCAGACGACAAAGGCCCTAAGTCCAATAGGACCATAACACGGCATTGGCCCCACCCTACTCATGGCATGGCTCCTTCCGGCCCCTGTCAGGCTGATAAATACAGCCCTCTCCCCGTGACTTTCTTGACTCTCTCTCAGTCTCAGTCTCTCTCAGTCTCTCTCTCTCTCTCTCTCTCTCTCTCTCCCTCTCTCTCTCTCTCTCCCCCTCTCTGCAGCTCTCTCCCCACCTCTCTCCCACTTCCTCTCTCTCCACAGACCCTTTCCCTTTTTCCCTTGTAACCGCCACTTTAATAAATCTCTTGGTCCTGGCCGGGTGTGGAGTCATTACTGGTGTCGAACTTCTTTCAGGTGCTGTGGCATGCATCTGTAGTCTCACCTACTTGGAAGGCTGAGGCAGAAAGATCGCCTGAGCCCAGCAGGCTGAGGCTGTGGTGGGTATGTCCATGACACTGCACTCCAGCCAGGGCAACAGAGTGAGACTCTGACGTCAAAAAAAATTTAAAAAAGGAATGTAAATGTTTTTTCAAAAGAAAGTTCACTTTTATTTGTGTCCATGCATTTCTGGGTTCCCCAGTGTGCGAGTCTGTCTGTGGCATGATTCAACTCTGAGCCTAGGCTTCAAGGAAGAAAGCTTGTGCTGTGTCTGAGTCCCCGATGGGACTCAGCACTGGAGAGGCCCAGATCAACTTTCTCCATGGTGGGTCAGGAGGGAGGGGTCTGGGGGGGGGGACAGGAGGTGCTCTGGGCAGACCACCAAAGACGGGGTCTGTGAGCTTCCAGTTTGGCTGAGAGGCGTCACGCCTGGTAGAGATGGAGTCTGAGGCGATGGGCATGGAAGGACAGAGAGAAAAACAGTAAGTCGGAGATGGAGTCAGCATGTAGGATGAGAGCAGAGAATTAGATGATAAAAGACGAGAGTGAAGACGGGTGGGCAGAGATGTGACAGGGTCAGGGCTGGAGATGACAAGATCAGGACCTGAGGTAGGCTGGATAATGGTCCCCCAAAGATGCCCACCTTTGAATTCCTGGAATCTGTGAATGTATTGTCCAGGTGGGTCTGCTCTCATCCCATGAGCCCTTAAAAACAGAGAACTGTCTGCCAGAAGAGGAAGAGGAGGTGGAATGGAGATGGGACAAAAAGGGAAGTCGCCGGGCTCGGTGGCTCAGCCTGTAATCCCGCACCTTTGGGAGGCTGAGGTGAGTGGATTGCCTGAGTCTGAGGGTTCGAGACCCGCCTGGGCAGGCGAGACCTCATCTCTACAATAAATAAAAAAAATCAGCCGGGTGCAGTAGCGCACGTAGTTCCGGCTACTCGGAAGGCTGAGGCGGAAGGATCGCTGGAGCCCAGCAGGTGAGGCTGCGGTGGCCGGGAGCGGCCACTGCACTCCAGTCTGGGCGACAGAGTGAGACTCCAACTCAAAAAAAAAAAAAAAAAAAAAGGGAAGTCAGAGAGTGTGAGCTTGGATTCCTGGCTCTGAGGTGTGGGGTCCCCCCTGTGAGAACTGGAGAGAGACCTCTGGGAGCTAAGGGCCCAGCCCCCCAGCTGACAAGCCAGTCAAAAACTGAATGAGTTTGGAAGCAGCTGCTTCTCAGAGCTTCTCAGGGAGAGCCCAGCTGGCTGACACCTTGATTTTGGCCTTATGAAACCCACAGTCGAGGACCAGCAGAGCCATCCTGGATTTCTGTGAGACAACACATTTGTGTTGGTTTAAATTGCCCCGTTTGTTGTCGCTTATTCTGGCAGTCATAGGATATAAACACAGGGGCCAAGTGGTCAGACAGGCAGGGTTGGGGTGAAAGGGTTGGGGGCTGGGAGGGCACACAGGGTTGAAGCTGGCAGGGTCGGGGACCGAGTGGACAGATGGGGCTGGCGGTGTCAGAGTCATTCAATCAGAAGACACACAGTGTCTGAATGAGAAAACAGAGCCTGGAGATTTAGCCAAGAGCTGGCCCTGTCATAATCAGGGCAGGATCTGGAACCTGCCATGTACTGACTGGCAGCGGCTTGGGGACAGATCCCGAAAGGAGATGGTGTTACTAGAAACAAAATAAAGTTTTATTTCCATGTGGTGCTTGGGACAGGGCTGGGTGGGGGGTACAGGGTGAGTGCTGCCAGTCCCCACCCCTACAGCCGCTGGAAGGGTCTGAAGATGTACAGGAAGTGGGTCTTGCGGGTAGGCAGCCTGGAGCGGCGGGAGCCCTGGGTCCCCTCTTCAAGGATGCCCTCCTGGGTCCCCTCCCGGAGCCCATCCCGGATGGCCTGCAGGCGGTGTCGCTTCTCACTAAGCCAGTGGCTGCCTTCCGGGGCATCCTGGTGGGACCTCTGCTGAGGCAGTTTCATGATCCAGAAGGCCACCCGGGGGGTGGGATGGAGTTCTGAGTGGAAGCTGTCCATGGCCTTGGCCTTTCCAGTGGGCACCAGGGTCTCCTTCTCTTCCTTCTTGGGTACCTGGGGAGTAGGAACAAGAAGAACCTCTCGCACTCTAAACAGCAACCTTAGGACGCTCAGTCCCCACTGGTCCATTCAACCCACTTCACAGTGGACAGGATACTTGGGGGTCTAAAAAGTCCTCTTTGAGGTTTATAGAGCACTTTGGCTAGGCACAGTGGCTCATGCCTTTGGGAGGCCGAGGCGGGAGGTCTGCTTGAGTCCAGGAGTTCAAGACAAGACTAAGCAACATGGTGAGATCTTGTCTCTACAAAAAAAAAAAAAAAATTAGCTAGGTGGGAGGCTGAGATGGAAGGACTGCCTGAGTTTAGGAAGTAGAGGCTGCAGTGAGCCATGACTATGCCACTGTACTCCAGTCTAGGCAACAGAGTGAGACCCTGACTCAAACAACAACAACAACAAAGCACTTGAGTTTACAAACACTTTAGGATTAAAAATGCTCTGAGATCTATAGAATACTTTGGGAATGAAAATACGTTCTGGGCTTGGCTCGGTGGCTCAGCCTGTAATCCCAGCACTTTGGGAGGCCGAGCTGAGTGGATTGCCTGTGCCCCGGGTTTGAGATCAGCCCAGGCAACTTGGTCTTTAAATCAAAAATTAGCTGGTTCTGGCTACTTGGAAGGCTGAGGGGAAGGATCGCTGGAGCCCAGCAGGTTGACACTGGGGTGGCCGTGAGGGTGCCACTGCACTCCAGCCTGGGTGACAGAGTGAGATTCCAACTCAAATAAAAATACATTCCAGGAGTTTCAAAGGGAGGAGTGACAGAGCACTTTGGGGATTATATGCCTGCTGGGATTACAAAGCACTTTGGAATTAAATACTCTCTGAGGTTTAGAAAGCAGCAGTCTGAAATGTACAAAGCACTTTGGGACTAAAAGTTCTTGGGTTTACTAAACAATCATGAGCATAAATGCACTGTTGATCTTTGATTTACTCTGGATCAAAAATAAAATAAACTTTCAAGGACAGCTCTGAGTTGAGGGAGGAAATTTGAATATGGACTGAGTATCTATTTGGTCCTTACAATTCAAAGTGCAGGCTGCTGTTGTTAGGTGTGCAAATTGAGGGTCCCCACCCCACCCAGACCTGCTGAATCAGTGTGTCTTTTAACAAGTGGAGGTCTGAGAAGTCCAGTAGGAGGCTGTTATAGGTTGAATTGCATCCTCCCCGAGTTCATGAAGTCCTAACCTCCAGTACCCCAGAATGTGACCTTATTTGGAACTAGGATCATTGCAGATTTAAAAACCATGTGAAGGTTCGTGACCCGCCCGGGCAACTTGGTGAGACCTCGTCTCTATAATAAATCAAAAACTAGCTAGGCGTGGTAGCGCACGTCTGTAGTTCTAGCTACTTGGAAGGCTGAGGCTTACAGGTAGCGCGTGCCTGTAGTTCTAGCTACTTGGAAGGATCGCCAGAGCCCAGCAGGTCGAGGCTGCGGTGGTCAGGAGTGTGCCACTGCACTCCAGCCTGGGTGACAGAATGAGACTCCAACTCAAAAAAACCCAAAAAACAAAACCATGTGAAGGCTGGGTATGATGGTTCATGCCTGGAATCCCAGCACTTTGGGAGGCCAAGGGAGGAGGATTGCTTGAGCTCAGGAGTTTGAGACCAGCCTAGGCAACATAGCAAGCCCTCAACTCTACAAAAAGTAAAAAAAAAAAACTAGCT
Source organism: Carlito syrichta (assembly GCF_000164805.1). NCBI lineage: Eukaryota > Metazoa > Chordata > Mammalia > Primates > Tarsiidae > Carlito > Carlito syrichta. Next base: position 200,130 of record NW_007251314.1, on the reverse strand, counting down.
GAGTGTGGTGGTGTGTGCCTATAGTCCCAGCTACTTGGAAGGGAGAGGCAGGAGGATGTCCTGAGTCAAAGAAGTCAAGGCTGCAGTGAACCGTGATCATGCCACTGCACTCCAGCCTGGGCGACAGACACTCAAAAAAATAAAATAAATAAATAAACATCATATAAAGATGAAGGCAGAGATCAGGGTGATGCCTCTACAATGAGAGAACCCAAAGATGGCCAGCAAACCACCAGGAGCCAGGACAGGGACCTGGAACAGATTCTCACAGCCCTCAAAAGGAAATCAGCCCTGCTGACACCCTGATCTTGAGCAACTACCCTCCAGAGCCCTGAGACAATATACCTCTGTTATTTGAGTAATTCAGTTTGTGATACCTTGTAACATCAGCCTTGGCAAACAAATATAGCTGGGTTTGTTTTTTTTTAGTTTTATTTTTGAGTCAGGGTCTCACTTTGTTGCCCAAGCTGGAGTGCAGTGGCATGATCATGGCTCACCGCAGCCTCAACCTCCTAGGCTCTGGTAATCCTTCTGCCTCAGCTTCCCTAGTAACTGGGACTATAGGAGCGCACCACCAGTCCCAGCTAATTTTGCGATCATTTTTGTAGAGATGAGGACTCATTATGTTGCCGAGGCTGGTGTATGTTGCCTAAGTTGATCTCTTTCTTTTTTTCTTTTTTTTTCAGTCTTCTTGAACTCGAAAGGTTGGTCTCAAATTCCTGTGCTCAAGCAATCCTCCCATCTCAGCCTGCCAATGTGCTGAGATGACAGCATGAGCCACCATGCCTGGCCAGAGATAACAGTTGGATGGCAACATTTTCTTGGGTGTGAAAATGGTATTGTGGTCTTGTGGTAGAAGAGATTCTGCTGACGTATTCAGGGGTGAAGTGTTATGATGTCAGCAAGTTGTTGCCATATGGTTCAGAAATACAAAAGTAAAAATAGATAAAATCTGGAAGATGCTAACAAGTGGTAAATCTAGGCCAGGGGTTCTCAACTGAAGTCTGGAGACATTTTTAGGTATCACAACGAGTGGGGGTAGGGAATGCTACTTCCGTCTAGTGGGTAGAGCCCAGGGATGATGCCAAACACCCTACAGTGCACAGGTCAGCCCCCACAACAGAAGATTATCCAGTCCCAAATGCCAGTGGTGCCAAGGTTGAGAAGCTTTGGTTCACAGAAGAGAATAGGCATATTGATTGTGTTATTAAAAAACACTCGTCTTTGGCAAAGTCTCAGGGTATAAAATAAATGTGCAAAAGACAGACGCATTTCTATAAACCAACAATAAAATAAACAAACAAAAAACACTTGTGCCAGGCATGGTGGCTCAAGCCTATAATCTCAGCACTTTGAGAGGAGAAGGTGAGAGGACTGCCTGAGCCCGGGGGTTTGAGACCAGCCTGGGCAACATCATGAGACCTCGTCTCTACAATAAACCCCAAAATTAGCCAGGTATGGTAGTGCATGCCTGTAGCTCCAGCTACGTGGAAGGCCGAGGCGGAAGGATTGCTGGAGCCCAGCAGGTTGAGGTTGTGGTGGTTATGAGCGTGCCACTGCACTCCAGCCTGGGCGACAGAGTGAGACTTCGACTCAAGCAAACAATAACAACAACAACAAAAAACACTCATCTGTAAGTTTGAAATTTTTAAAATAAAAAACTGGGTGGGTGTATGTGGAAACCATATGGCTTTACCAAACACTTTAGGATTCTTAAAACATTTTCAGGATTAAAAATTATATTTTCAAACACGTTGTGACTGATATCATTTGTAGACATTGACAAAAGGTGAGATACACAAAGCAATAGGAGTCCATAAAGCACTTTTGGAATTTAAAAAATCACATTTTGGCTGGGTGCAGTAGTTCATGCCTGTAATCCCAGCACTTTGGGAGGTGAAGGTGAGAGGATTGCCTGAGCTTAGGGGTTCAAGACCAGCCTGGGCAACTTGGTGAGACTGTGTTTCTACAATAAGTCAAAAAATTAACTGAGTGTGGTGGCACACGCCTGTAGTTCCAGGTACTTGGAAGGCTGAGGTGGAAGGATCGCAGGAGCCCAGGAGGTCGAGGCTGCGTTAACCATGAGCATGCCACTGCACTCCAGCCTGGATGACAGAGTAAGATTCTGACTCAAAAAAAAAGAGAAAATCATATTTTGAAGTTGACATGGGAGAGGTTTAGTGAGAGCTTTGGGATAGATTAAAACACCCTGAGATTTACAGAGCACTTACTTGGACATAAAAACACATTTTAAAGCTTATGGGGTGAAGCTTACCAAGCATTTGGAAGTGAAAGCACTTCTTGGTTTATAAAACACTTCGGTGCTCATAAAAACACTTTGGCACTCTTTGGGGATGTATTCTGAGTTTGTAACCCTCACTTCTGAGAGTTGGTTTGTCCCTTTTGACAGATGACAAATCTGAGGCCCAGACGGAGGTAGTTCCACCCAGCGTGAGTGGGAGGATCCACTTCTCTTCCTAAACTACAGAAAAAACTGGGGCCTAGACTCTGTGAGGGCAGGCATGTCCTAACCTTCCAGTCACCCTCTGATCTCCCCTCTGCTGGCTCGATGGATGCCACCAACTTCTTGTAGATCAGCATCTCCCCTGTCTTGTTGTCAGTCACCTGTGAGGATTGGATGAGTGTGAGAGCAAGCCCGTGTTCCTCCTCTGCCCTCCTCCCTCCTGGCAGATACTGCAGCGCGAGGGACTGAGGGATCTGGGAGGAGTTTCCCTGCATGGGCACCTTGTGGATCTGGAGGTGGCTGGAGATGGTATTGTTCCCCAGTTGGTGTGCCTGGTTCTCTTCTCGGTGGTAGTTCTGGGGAAGGCTCTGGAAGTCCATGGAGGCCTTGAAGAAGTTGTCCATGCTTCGCAGCAGGTCATTCTGGGGATGGAGGAGGGACTGGTGAGCTGCTAAACCTCACTTCTACCCAGGACATCTGCAGCCCTGCCAGGAAGCCGCCAAGGCCTTGCCCCATTGCCTGCCTATGCCTTTTTCTCTCTGTCCTCTGACGCTTAGGGCCTAATCTCTTAGGGCTTTCATCTCCCCTCCATCTATTCTGTCTCTGGTCTCTGTCCCATTGCCTTACTATTCCTATCCCTCATCTGTCCTGTGGTCTCTGTCCCCATATCTCTTTCCTCTTGCCTCTCTCTCTCTCTCTCTTCTTTTTGAGTCTGGGTCTCGCTCTGTCGTCCAGGCTGGAGTGCAGTGGTATGATCATAGCTCACTGCAGCCTTGACCTGGTGGGCTCAGGTGATCCTTCTGTCTCAGTCTCCTAAGGAGCTGGGACTACAGATGTGTGCCACCATGTCTGGCTAATTTTTTGAATTTTTTTGTAGAGACAAGTTCTCGCTATGTTGCTAGGTTGGTCTTGAACTCCTGGGTTCAAGCAACCCTCTCCCCTCGGCCTTCCAAAGTGTTGGGATTACAGGCGTGAGTCACCTCACCTGGCCTCGCTCTCTTTCTCCAGTCTCTTGTCTCTGTCCCATGTCCTTGCCTGTGACCTTCCCTCTCTTCCTATCTCTTGGGGCCCCCCTGTTGTCCTGTCTCTCTGGCCCTCTGACTCCCTCTGTGGTTGTCTGGGCCTGACACCTGCCTGGCCCTGACCCATCTCCCGCCCTGTCTCCCTCTCTTCTCTGTATCTCTTCTTCCCTCCAATCCCCACCATCGCTTACTTTCAGGAGAAAATGCCTGAAGTCTCGGAGTAGGCTCTGGAGTCCTAGAAAACCGGAGGAGTTCTCCTGGTCGACAGCATCCCAGATAGGGGCTGCAGTGGAGGGGGGCACCAGGGTAGAGGGAAGCAGCAGCAGCAGGACTAGCAGATGCCTCATTGCGGGAGTAGGTGGGGGGCTGTGGCAAGGGCAGAGGTCAGAGCCCCCACACCCATCAAGGCCCTACTTCCACCCAAGTCAGCCCTCTCCAGCTACCGGCTCAGGCCGCGTCCCCAGTCCTGGCAACTCCCACGCCATGCCTATTTCTCCCCCGCTCCCCTTTTCTTCTACCTCCACACCCTCCATCCGGCAGGCTCCCCCATCCTCCCAGGCCGGGCTCTTCTGGGTTCTGCTTCATACACTGATCTCATTTCTCACTGCCGTCTACATTCACACCAAGATCTCACTCCTCACCTTCCTCCACACCCCGCTCCTTGTTCTGGGCTCCGACCTTACGCCAGACCACAGTCCAGTCACCGGACTCCGAGACTCCGGGAGTCCGCGGACTGTTAAATCCCAACAGTTCTGGACTTGAGCCCGATAACTGGAGCGTTGGATACGCGTCTCGAGCTCTAGCCACGCCCCCACGATCTGACCACGCCCCTTCCTGCTATCCTCACCCGTGAATCGGGCCTCTATTCCATGACCACGCCCTTGAGAACGGGCCACGCCCCCGATTCTTCGTTAACCCCACCCCTCGTTCCCCTGGCCACGCCCACATTGCCAGCCAGACCACGCCCCCGTCGGTTGTCGCTCGCGTCGGAGTCCGCACCAATCGCAGATGGCAACGCCCCTTGACTTAGAGCCACGCCCCCGCTCTTGGGCCACGCCTATGTGTCCCAGAACTATCCTCCAGCGCCCATAGTTCTATTCCCCGGCTCGGGAGACGCCGGAGTCTCCCACTCGTTGGCCCACTCTGTCTCTGAGCCTTTCTCCGTGTCTCTTCTTGTTTTCCCGTTCTAAAAAGCCCCGTTCTCTTCGCAAAGCCTAAATCCAGTCCCGTGTTCTATCTTCCAAGAAACCCGGAATCAGGCTCCTCTTCTTCAGGACCCAAAGTCGGGATACCAGCCCCCTCTAGTGTCGTGATTTTGAACGTCTAGTCCTTCATCTTTAAGGGACCAGGCCCTAAACCCTCTTCTCTCCTCGGGCACTGAAGCTCTCTCCCTGTCCTAGGACAGCTGCCACCTCCCGTCCACTAGTGATGTGAATGCAAGGGCCTCCGGTAAACTCCAGGTGGTCTTGCCCACCACTCTTAACTCTGGTGAGGAAACCGTGCTTTCATAAGAATCAGTCAAAACCCATCCCTATACCCCAATCCTCAAAAATATAATTGGGGCTGAACAGCAAAGATTCTTTGTGTTCGTATCCCTTCCACACCCACAACACACAAACACTAGAGGGTAGGAGTTCAGGCCCCCAGCCCCCTCCTCTCTCAGATTTGGGAGCCCACGTGTCCAGCCCCCTCCTCCACCTGACCCAGGAGTCCCAGCCCCCATGCCCTACTCCCTCAGACCCGGGTTTCCCGGCGGCCATCAACCTCTTCCCTAAGACCTGCAGTCCCAACCCCCCAAGCCCCTCCTTTCCCAGCGACCCGAGCATCCCACCAGACCCCAGAGAGTCTTCTCCCCCAGAGCAAAAATCCTCCCCCAAACTGTCACGGTCGGATCCCTCTTCCCGCTGCTCACCACCGGGGCCCGCCCCCCCTCCAGTCCCTCCCACTTTTCCCAAACAAAGCTCCCGGCAACTTTCTCCCTCGCTGCGCCCCGCCCGCCCGCGGCTCCCCAGCCCCAGGCCGGGAGGTAGGAAGGCGCCGGCGGGAGTCGGGGATCTCGCTTTGGGGTGTGTGAGTTGGGGTGGGAAGTTACTCGTGATGAGGTGAGGTGTGTGTTTGGGGACCATCTGTGAACTGCTCGCCGCCCTCTTTTTGCCGAGGGGCCCGAGTGTGCGCTCGTGACCGAGCCTCAGTGAGCAGTGGGAACTTTCGCCGGAGTTAGGGTGCTTGTGGATGGGTCTGGCCTTGGGAGTGCGCGGGGACTGGGTGAGGGCGGAGGGCTCCGGCGGGGCGCGGGGGTGTGCGAGTGTCTGTGGCGGTGTCAGTTTGGAGTGAGAAGGACCCGGTATATAATTTGTGGGCATCTGGTCCCCCTTATGGAGAGAGGAGGGCCTCCGGGTGGCCGGGGGAGGGCTACGGGGCTTTCTGGATCTTGAGCCTGGACTCTTCGGAGGTTTGGAGCCTGGGGCGGGAAATTAGGGGGAACCTCTCTTGCCTGACTCCACCGTCCCTTTGTCTGGCCACATGAGGGAGGGCTGGGCTGAGATTTTGGCCTACGGGGGTCCTGAACGCCGCAGCGCCACTGGGGTTGGCCTGGGGTCTTTGTCTGCCGGCGTTCGAGGGAGGAGGGCAGTGGGGACCTGGACCCTGGGGTCCTGGGAAAGCTGGGGACGTCGTGGAGCCTCTAGGGAGGCGGGATCTGACTGTATTGGAAAAAGTTTTCCCTGTTCCCGGCCTCCGGAAAGTCACTGGGAACTTGAGTTGGATCCGAGCCCACGGCGCAGGGGGAGGGGAAGGGAGGAGAGGGGCGGGGCCGGGGGCCGGAGGGGAGTCGCCCTTGCCGGCCAGCCCCTCCCCTGATGGGGGTTGTGGGAAGCTGGGGGAGGGGACGCCTGGGCCCTTTGTTCTGGCTCTCCTGATGGCAGGGCGCCCCTGCCCCCCCAGCCTGTGGTTCTGTGAGTCTTTCCTGGTCCGGGCCTCAGTTGCTGCCCTGAGTCTCTGTCCCTGCTCTTTCTTGGTTTCTGTCGGCCTCTCTCTGGGACTCTGTCCCCCTCTCTGGGCCTGTGTCTCCCTGTCTCTCTGGGTCTGTGTCTCCCTATCTCTCTGGTCTCTGTCCTCTCTTTCTGAGTCTCAGCACCCCTCTCTCTCATCTCTCCTCAGTCTTACTTGAGCCTGCCCCGGCTTCCTGCTCGTCTAGCAGCTGCTGCTCATTCTAGCACCTGTTCTTGGGGTGGGGCTGGGAGGGCTTCACCCACACCCTCCTTCCCTCCAACTGGCTCCAGAATTCGGTCTCCTTTAAAACCAGTAATCCATACCCAAACTTTTAGCCCTCATGGACCCTGGGCATTTCTCTGGGGGATTCAGACTTCGTCACAATCCAAGTTTCTCTGGACACTCAGAGGAGAACACTTCTACCCTAAGCTTTCCCAGAAATCCAGGAGTCCAGGCCCCCAGCCCCTCCTGCCTCAGAGCCAAGAGTCCAGGCCCCAGCCCTTCCTCCCTCGTACCCAGGAATCCAGGCCCCCAGCCCCTCCTCTCTCAGACCCAGGAGTCCAGGCTCCCGGCCCTTCCTCCCTCAGATTCCCAGCCCTCATAGTTTTCAGTCCTTCACGGAGTGGTGGGGGGTTTGAGGGAAGCTTGCTGAGCCATTGTGTTCCTTCAGGCCCAGATGGGAGAACCCCGGGCTGGGGCCCCCCTGGACGATGGCAGCGGCTGGACGGGCAGTGAGGAAGGCAGTGAGGAGGGCACTGGTGGCAGCGAGGGGGCTGGGGGAGACGGGGGCCCAGATGCAGAAGGTGTCTGGAGCCCAGACATTGAGCAGAGCTTCCAGGAGGCCCTGGCCATCTACCCACCCTGTGGCCGCCGGAAGATAATCCTGTCTGATGAAGGCAAGATGTATGGTGAGTCACCCTCTGCCTTTTGCCCTGGCCCCCACTGATTAATGGCAATAACCTGCATTTATGGAGCGCTAAGTACTCTATAGGTAAAGATATATTATGTCCTTGCCACGACTCTGTGGTAGGAGCTAGCATCATCATTTGCACAGGGGAGGAAACTGAGGCACAGAAAGGTTAAGTGATTTGCTTAGTCCACAGAGCTAGGATGTGGTGAGCTGGAATTTGAACCATAGCTATCTGACTCTCATATATCTGAGGAGACCCCACCCCAGCTGCTGCAGATCTTTGGGAACTATTGCTTCTCTGTTCTTCCCTGGTATACTCTTTGTTGGGAAGTTCTGCTGAAGGTCTAACTCTGTTCCATCTTTGAATCTTTAGGTCGGAATGAACTGATTGCCCGCTACATCAAACTGAGAACGGGGAAGACACGAACTCGCAAACAGGTCTCAGAACTGCCATGTGGGCTTCTGCCTGGGGTGGGCCTGTCCTCTTAGGGCCATCCTAGTGTGGGCAGGAGTTCAGGTTCAAAGAGGAGCTGGTTCATGTACTTTTGGCGTGTCTGTGTGTGCTCGATTTGGGGATAGTTTTCCTAGTGGTTGTGTTAGAACCAAAGAGTCAGAGAGACAAAAGCAGTCAAGGAGAGAAGAATAAGAAAGGGGAAGGAAGCCCGGATTTGACGGGTCTGGGGAAAGGCTGTGGTGTTAGCGAGTTCCTGGAAAGAAAAGCCTGTATGGACACATCTGTGTGTGTATGCTCTGGAGACTGCTAGCATGTGTGTTTGTCAGCGTTCATGTTCCAGAAGTTCAGTGGGGCACTTGGGGGGGCGGGCAGTGAATGCAAGGGGCAGCGATTGGGCCTGAATCTACTCTGTGATTCCTCCAGGTCTCTAGTCATATCCAGGTTTTGGCCCGAAGGAAATCGAGGGAAATCCAGTCCAAGCTGAAGGTAGGGACTAAGGCAGACATCCTGAGAGAGGGACAGAGACCCAGAGAGGGTGGGGCAGAGACCCGGTGGGGGGAGCAGAGACCCAGAGAAAGGGACACAGAGACCCAGAGGGAGGGGGCAGATCCCCCGGGGGAAGGGTGAGACCCAGAGAGAGGGGAGGACAGAGGCCCAG
>NW_007251314.1:145498-191337 GCF_000164805.1 Carlito syrichta | reverse complement strand
AGAGAGAGGTGAAGACAGAGACCTGAGAGAGATGGAGACAGAGATGCAGAGAAAGAGGACAGAGACGCAGAGAGAAATGGGGACAGAGACGCAGAGAAGGAGAAGGGCAGAGACCCACAGGCAGAAACCCAAAGAGGGAGACAGAAATCTGGGGTGGGAACCTTTGCAGATGGGGAGGAGTACAGACACCCAAGGTGGGGGGTCTGTGGCCTATCAAGGGGGTGGATAGGGAGTGGGGGTGGGGCTGAGACCCTGGTAGGGAGTGATAGTATGGAGAGGGACGTGAAGATTTAGCCTGGGACAGTGGGCAGGGTGGGCCGTCAGTCCTCTCTGGTGGCTACTGCTGCTGTGCCCCTCCCCCCTCCTTTTGCTCAACTGGTGGTCTCGCGCCTTCCTCCCTCTCATGCTGTGAAGGGCTCCTCTTCCTCTCCTCTGGTTTATGTTTCCATTTCCTGGCCTTCATGTGGCCTGCCTGCTCTCTTTGTGTCCCTAAGTCTTCATTTCCTGTTGGAGATTTTCACGTCCATTTTCTTTTCTTCATCCTTTGGATTTCCTGTTCCCTCTTGGCCTGAGACCTTCGTTTTCCAGCCCTCTGGGTGTGAGGGGATTGTTTGTGTGTCTCTTTTAGATTTGAAGACAATCAGTTCTTGTTCCTTTTTGTACCCAGAAACCTTCCATTCCTTCCTCTCTAGGTCTAAAAACCTTCAATTTTGGCCTTTTCTGGATCTTCTCTGTTCCTCCCTGTTCTGTCTAGACTAGGAAACATTCACCTCCTATTCCCTCTGGGTCTGAAACTCTCATTTCCTGTCGCCTGGACATCCGGGAACTGCCACTTCTGGCTCTTTCTTGATCTGGAAGCCCTCATTACTGTCTCTTATTCTGGGTGGGGAAACCCCTCTTCCGCTCTAGGGCTGGCTCCTTCGACTTCCGGTTCCATATCCATCTCTTTGCCCCCATTGCTCAGCTCAGGGTGGCCGAGCTGTATGGGCTGGTAGGGAAGGGAGGTGGGGGAGTCCACTCACTTCCTGGACTAAGTCATGTTTTCTTTCCTCCTTTGGCATCCTCCCCTACCCCCACGGGCAGGCTCTGAATGTGGTAAGTGCTGCTGCCCATCCTCCCACCCACTCTTACGATTGCCCCATCCCTGAGGAGAAGCAGAGGCTGCCGTGAGAGGGAGTTCATCCCTCCCCCAACCCTTTGCCTTGACTCCCCAACTCTGCATCTTCTCATCCCTGCCCCACCCCTGTCATTGTCCCATCTGTGCTGTGTTGACTGGGATGCCCCACTAACATGAACTTCCACCTTTTCTTCCAGGACCAGGTTTCCAAGGACAAGGCTTTCCAGACAATGGCTACCATGTCCTCCGCCCAGCTCATCTCTGCCCCTTCCCTGCAGGCCAAACTGGGTCCTGCTGGTCCTCAGGTGCCCGGGTTGAGGATTGTGGGACTTGGGCCTGGAGCGGATGGGGCTGCAGTGGCCAACAGGGTACTGACCGACTCCCCCTTCTTTGTCTTCTCTCCAGGCCTCTGAGCTTTTCCAGTTTTGGTCAGGGGGCTCTGGACCCCCCTGGAATGTTCCAGAGTGAGTACTTTGTGTTCTGGCTCAGCACCTGCCCATCCCCTCTCCCCCACAGGCCTTTCTCACTCTACCTTCCAGTCCCTGTCTCCCTTTTGAACACAGATTCTGGAACCAGGCTATCTGGATTGGAATCTTAGCTCTGTCCTTTATTGGTTGTGGGCCTTTGGGTAGGTGAGGTCAACACTCAGAGCCTCATTTTCCTCATCTCTAAAATGGGGATATCAAGAGTACCTCCCTCACAGCATTGTTGTTGGAATAAATGAGTTTAAACTATGTGGGCAGTGATTAGGGTAGGACCTGGCAGGCAGTGAGCGTTCAGGAGTAGATCTGAGCTGGGATAGTGAGGAGGATCTCAGAGAGAGGAGGAGGAGAAGCAAGAACAGGATTAGGGCCTGTGGGCTGGGAAGGAGGGAGGAGGCAAGAAGAACATCTGGGCTTTGGTGACTGGAGTTGGTAGGACAGCCTGGAGATGTGTGAGCTGGGAGAGGAGTGGGTTTGGGGATAAAATGAGCTCAGCATGGGACCCCATGAGTGGGAGGAGCCTGGAGGATGCCCATGGGAATAATGGCCTCCCGGTGGGATTGTCTGGGCCCCAGAGGCTCATGGGAGATTCACTTGTAGGGCCAGAGACTCCCAAGAGGAGGGAGTGGAGCCCCAGAGGCTCATGGGAAAGGCAGTTGTAGGTCCAGAGGCTCCCAGGAGGTGGAGTGGAGCCCTAGAGGCTCATGGGAAAGGCCACTGTAGGTCCAGAGGCTCTCAGGAGGAGGGAGTGAAACCCCAGAGGCTCATGGGAAGGGCAGTTGTAGGTCCAGAGGCTCCCAGGTGGTGGGAGTGGAGCCCTAGAGGCTCATGGGAAAGGCCATTGTAGGTCCAGAGGCTCCCAGGAGGAGCGAGTAGAGCCCCAGAGGCTCATGGGAAGGCTTGTTTTCAACCCACTGTGGTTCTTGGGCCCGAGGGTAGAACCAAGGTTATCATCTTCTCTCAGAATCAGAAGAAAGAAAATGGGTTCCAGAGATACACGGGAGTGTCCTTGTCAGCTCTGAGAGAACCCTGAGGTAACAGGATATGTTTCTATCCTAGAATAGAAATGGGCCTCAGAGTCTCATGGGAAGTGCATTTTTCAGCCCAGAAAAGAGCTAATAGATCCAGGCTAGGCATTGGTAAGGTGGCATGGCCGCAGGACAGTGACGCAGGAGCACTGAGGGTATTTTCAGAGAAAGGGCAAAGTGACAGGCTGTGGAATCAGACTGGGAGAGAAGAAAGTTCACTGGGGAGCTGCTGTTGGATGGGGACACAGGAAAGCATCAGAACAAGTCCCCAGGGGCTCAAGGGGACTGAGCTGCAAGGAGGGGCTGTGGGGCAGGTGCTGGGGCTTCCGCTTTCATGAAGCTGTTAGTCAAACGAAGAGAATGTTAATTAAATCATCACCTGCATAAACACAAAATTGAAGAGGGTGAAGTGATATGAGGAACCACAGTGGGTTCTGTGGTGGAGGAGAAAGTTCTGGGGGTTTCTCTGAGGAGGTAACTTTGAAGGCTGAGTAGAACTTAGCCAGGTGAAGAAAGGGAGTAGGAATATTTTAGGCAGAGAAATATAACTTTATATGTTTGGGGAGGGGAGGAGACAGATGATAAACATGTAAACAATTAAAAGGAATAAATATAAGAAAACAGGATGTACAAGCTCCATTTTAGACAGGGGTACAAGGATCAGGAAAGGTCTCTCAGGAGGAGGCATTTGAAAATGACTTTGATGGTGAGAGGTTATATTATGTCAATGAGCAGAGTGTTAGAGTTTAGATTTCAGAATCTTGGGATTGTGTTGACAAGGACTAGGACAGGGCCTCTGGGGGTTAGGGTCTGAAGGTCCTTGGAGTTTGTCTTTCTGATCCTGGTCTCTTGACCTTTTCCCTGATCTCTGACCCCCGCATTCTGTCTCCCTGACTTCAGACTTCTTTTCTTTTCTTTTTTGAGTTGGAGTCTCACTCTGTCGCTCAGGCTGGAGTGCAGTGACATGCTGGAGTGCAGCCCAGCCTTGACCTGCTGGGCTCAGATGATCTTCTGCCTCAGCCTTCCAAGTAGCTGGAACCACAGACATGTGCCATGACGTCCGGCTATTTAAAAAAATTAGAGATGAGGTCCCACCACATTGCTCAGGCTGGTCTCGAACCCCAGAGCTCAGGCAATCCTCTCGCTTCCGCCTCCTGAAGTGCTGGGATTACAGACTTGAGCCACCACACCCGACGACTTCAGACTTCTAAGTCTTCTCACCGCCATCTCCTGGGTTTACCTCTGAGCCACTGGAGCTATATCTGATACTGTAGCCACTAGTTACATGTGGCCATTTAAATTAAAATTAGGCCAGACGCAGTGATTCATGCCTGTAATCCAGCACTTTGGGAAGCCGAGGCTGTAGGATCACTTGAGCCCAGGAGTTCGAGACCTGCCTGAGCAACACAGTGAGACCTGGTCTCTACAAAACAAACAAACAAATAAATAAAATTAAAAATCCGGTTCCTCAACCACACTAGCCATACTAGTGCTCGGTAGCCACATGTGGCCAGTGGCTACCACATTGGATGGCACAGATGTGGAACATTTCCATCACACAGAAAGTTATGTTGGACAGTGCTGCCTTCCCAGCCCAACTTTTGGCCTCATATCCCATCTCCTCACCCCTCAGCCTCTTCTTTCTCCAAATCCCCTGTCTTCTGTGTCTTTCCTCCACCTACCAAGACCTGGTTTCGCTTCTCTTTCTGACATTTTGTGAGAGGTACCAAAATGCCATCATCAAGATCATGGGCTTTGTGGTCGAGGCTGACCTAGGTTCAAGTCCGGGCTCCACTGCACACCAGCTGTGTGACTTTGGGCAGGTCAGTTGACCCCTCTGTGCCTCAGTTTCCTCATTTGTAAAATGAGAAGAGCGGTAATTCCATCTATCTCATAGACTGGGAGGCTTTAGTGGGATTTGCACGGAATGTGCTAGCACAGAGTCTGGCTTGTTGTGGCCTCTCGGTTAATGTTAGCTTGTACAATTAGCATCTTTATACCTTGCTGACCCCTGGCTTCCTTTCTCCCTCAGCGTGAAGCCATTCTCACAGACACCATTCTCCTTATCACTGACTCCCCCATCTACTGACCTCCCAGGTAAGAGCCCACTCTTCACATTTTCTCTCTTTGACCCAGCTGCCTTTCCTTCCTCCTTCCATTAATCAGGGACACATTCTTACTAAAGTCCAACTCTGAGGCATGGTGTGTGTGTGTGATGGGGGAGAGTAGGGCTGAAGAGGTGAGTGGCGGAATTTGGAGTAGTTAAGAACATGGCCTCGGAAGCCAGACACATACTGGGTTTGTGTTCTGCCACTTCCTAGCTTACGAGATATTGGGCAGGTGAGTTGGTCAAGATCCTTTCAGCCACAAGTGACAGAAACCCAAATCAAGCTAGCTGAAGCAAAAAAGAAAAAAATTTTTTTGAGTTGGAGTCTCCAGGCAGGGATGCAGTGACCCGATCATGGCTCACTGCAACCTCATCTCGGGTCAGGTGATCCTTCCACCTCAGTGTCCTGAGTAGCTGGGATTACAGGCATGTGCCACTACACTTGGCTAATTTTTCGATTTTGTGTAGAGGTGAGGTCTCACTATATGGCCTAGGCAGGTCTTGAACTCCTGGGCTCAAGCAATTCTCTCACTTCAGCTTCTCAGTGTTGAGATTATAAGAGCCACCACACCCAGCCCCTGAAGCAAAATTTTGTAAAAGGAAGAAGAAACATTTATTGATTTATTAGTTTAAGTGACTGATAGTTCAGAATTATGGCTTCAGGCATGGCTGGGTCCAGGGACTCCAATGGTAACATCAGGAATTGCTTTGATCTACTTTGGTGGTTTATTGATTTATCAATTAAGAATACTTTTGGCTACACCTGTGTTGGCTAAGCAGCTCAGCAATATTAGGCATCTCTATAGTTCCCTCGGCCTCTGTCTTATTATCCCAAGATGGCTGTGTAACTCCAAGCATCATGTCCCAAGCAGGACTTGGCCGGGGCCAAAAGCTTTCTCCTCCCAAAGTTCTGTCTTTTTCATTCAGGAAGAAACTCCTTCCCAGAAGCCCCCCAGCAGATTTCCCCTAACGTCTCATTGGCCAGGACTGTGTCACATGGCCACTTCTAGCTGCAAGGGAGGCTGGGAAAGTGAGTATTTAGCTTTTTCAGCTTCTAAGTGGAGGCAGGCAAGAGAGAACAAAACCTGATATATTCAATAAATGTTAGCAATTTTTATTGTCTTTTCTTCTCTCTCTCTAGGGTACGAACCCCCCCAGGCCCTCTCACCCCTACCCCCACCTGCCCCATCACCCCCAGCCTGGCAAGCTCGAGCCCTGGGTACTGCCCGGTTGCAGCTAGTGGAGTTCTCAGCTTTTGTGGAACCACCGGATGCAGTTGACTCTGTGAGTGAAATTTTGGGATAGTTACTGAGGGATTTTGAGGGTAACAAGGAGGGAAAGCATACAGTAGTAGTTCTCAAATTTTAGCATCAGAATCCTCTGGAGGGCTTGTTAAAACAGATTGCTGGGCCCCATCTCTAGAATTTCTAATTCACTATAGATGTGATGTGGGGCTTGAAAATTTGCATTTTTATTTTGAGCACTTTTTAATGGACTTTTTAACCTTTTTAATATTTTCTTTTGTGAGGTGTTTGTTAATGTCTTTTTTTATTTTTTATTTTATTTGTTTATATTTTTTTCTTGAGTTGGAGTCTCATTCTGTTGCTTAGACTGGAGTGCAGTGGCTGCTCCCGGGCACTGCAGCCTCGACCCGCTGGGCTCCGGCGATTCTTCCGCCTCAGCATTCTGAGTAGCCGGAATTACAGGCGTGCGCTACCACGCCCAGCTGATTTGTTTATTTATTGTAGAGATGAGGTCTCGCCAAGTTGCCCAGGCGGGTCTCAAACCCGCGGGCTCAGGCAATCCACCCACCTCAGCCTCCCAAAGTCACGGGATTACAGGCAGAGCCACCGAGCCCGGCTTTTTTTTAATTATTTATTTATTTATTTTTTTGAGTTGGAGTCTCACTCTGTCGCCCAGACTAGAGTGCAGTGGCACCCTCCCTGCCACCACAGCCTTGACCTGCTGGGCTCCTGTGATCCTTCCGCCTCAGCCTTCCAAGTAGCTGGAACTACAAGTGCACGCTACCACACCCGGCTAATTTTTTGATTTATTGTAGAGACGAGGTCTCGCCAAATTGCCTGGGCTGATCTTGAACCCACGGACTCAGGCAATCCTCTCATCTCGGCCTCCCAAAGTGCTGGGATTACAGGCTGAGCCACCAAACCCAGCTGAAAATTTGCATTTTTAATCAACTCCCAAATGATGTTGCTATGACCTGTCCAGGGACCATATATACTTTGAGAACTACTGGCATAAAGGAACTGGAATGTCATGGAGTCATGGGATAGGAAGGTCAGAAAAACTCCCCAAGATTTTGTTCATTCAGTTATCAAACATAAGTTTATGTTTCTACTGTTTGCTAGGCATTATAATGCATACTAGCAACTTATTTCTGGGCTAGGAGGGAGACATACTGTAATAGTCAGGATGGGATGATGGTTGGAAGAGACAACTTCTAACTCTTAAGGACTGGACACTATAGAAATTTCTTACTCATATAACATTTCAGTGTGGGTTCAGCAGCAACCTTCCACACAGTGATTCAGGGACCTGGGCTTTTTCCATTTTGTGGCCCTGCCATTTTCTAGGGCTTTAGAATCTGCCAATGGTTTCTCTGCATCTGACCCGCAGATGGAGGAAGGGAAAGAGTCAAGATTGTGCAGGAGGTTTTATGGTCCTGGCTTGGATGTATTAACTGTCAGGTCTGGTCACATCTCATTGGCCAGAATCTAGTCTGTGGTCATACCTAACTGCAAAGGAGCCTGAGAACTGTGGTTTAGCACTATATAAAGGAACCAGGATTTGTGAACACATAGCAGTTTCTGCCACACCATATAAACACTAGTCAAAACACTAGTCACTATATATGGTGATCCTGGCAAAATCCACATTGGATCAAGTTAAAACACATCTCACTTGAAATAAAAGTGAAACTTCTTTCAGTTGCCTGCAAGGCTCTGCACCATCTGACCCTTGCTCCCACTCTGCCCTCACCTCCTATACTGTTACCCTTGCTTACTCTCCTCCAGCCACACTGACCTCCTTGTTCTTTTCTTAGACATGCCCACTCCTGCCTCAGGGCCTTTGTACCTGCTATTCCTGTTGCCTGGAATGTGCTTTCCCCAGATATCCCCATGGCTCACTCTCTCCTTTCATTCAGGCCTTTACTAAATTACCTTCTCAGACAGGCTTTTCCAAAATGCCTTATGGACAATATCAGCTGTCATCACTTTCAACCCCCTTGCTGTACTTTACTATGGTTTTTTTTAATAGCGTACAGTACATCAGCCCCTGAAATATATATTATCTACTGGTTGATTTTTAAATTTTCTGTCTCTGCTAGTAGGTTGTGAACTTCATGAGTTCAGGGACTTTGTCTTGTAGCCCTGGGACCCAGAATAGCGCCTGCACATAGTAGGTCTCTTGGTAGATGTCTGTGAAGTATATGTTGGGATAGGGAAGCTCAAGTTTTTATGGGTATACAGAGTAGTAGTTCTGCTTGGAAAGGTTGTGAAGGTTTCCCTGAGATGACAATATTTGAGTTGGGCTTTGAGGATTATATAGAAGTTTGTCGTGTGTAGAATTGGATGCACTAGGTATAGAGATGGGCAGAGTATGGACTTTTCAATGAAACAAAGACCATGGAGGAGCTGGTGAGACAGCAGCTAGATGGGCAGGTGCTGGTTCTGGAGGAGCTGCCAATGCCTAGTTGAGGGACTCAGATTTTCTCTTGAGGCCAATTGGGAACCGTGAAAAGGGTGGGGTAAAGATATCGCATCTGATTGTGATTAAGGGGGGCTTCCAGGAGGAGGCAAATTTGGACCTGGGAAGATGGAAGGAGGATTTGTCTTGGAGCAGAAGATGAAGAAGTCAAGACAAGAGGTCATGAGAATGGGGACAGATAGGGAGACTTGGATGTGGGCTGTGTGAATGCTCATTCATCCATCCTTCGAACATTCATGAGCACCTGTTGTATACAAGGCCAGGTTGAGGGGGCGTGGACCTTGTCCTGGGGGCGTAAGGGAACCGTGGGAGGACTTTGAGCAGCAGAGAGCCAGGGGCAGCCCTGGCACCACGTGAGGGATAATAAACTGGAGAGGAGAGACTGGAGGCTGGGGCAACCAGGGACGAGGCTGAGGTCGGAGCTGAGGGGATGGAGATGCAGAGATGGGGCAGGAAGTTGGGAGCTGAGGGACATGGGAGTGCAGGGGCAGGAGGGGGTGAGGACTGTGCCTTGGGTCGGGCCCAGTGCTGGATGGACAGTGCAGAATGACTGGCTGGAGCTGTGGAGATGGTGACGGGGAGGGTGGGCTCAGGCCGCGAGGGCTGGAGGTCCAGCCCACCTCCCACTTCTCATCTATGGCTGACCCTCCTCAGTACCAGAGGCACCTGTTCGTGCACATTAGCCAGCACTGCCCCAGCCCTGGAGCGCCCCCCCTCGAGAGCGTGGATGTCCGGCAGATCTATGACAAATTCCCTGAGAAGAAGGGGGGTCTGCGAGAGCTGTATGACCGTGGGCCCCCACACGCCTTTTTCCTGGTCAAGTTCTGGGTAAGTTCCAGCTACAGAACCAGAAGTGCTTCTAAGTCACGTGTCTTCCCAACGAAGGCCTCTGGCTCCAAGGGAGATCATCTCAGGACCTGCCAGGTCACCCCAGGCCTTACAAGTCAATTCCCATGGCCCCCAGGGTAGAAGGGAGGAAGTACTTGGGCCTTCCTGGATGTCACTAGACTTTGTCATACTTGGTCGTGTGACTTGATATGGCCCTGGGCATTGGCTTGCCAAGTTGCAGACTTCCCTATGCCGCACCTGACCACACCAAGCCTTGTGGCTAAGAAATGTGCCCTCTCCACCACCCCCAGCAGCCCGTGGAGTCATGGAGGATTCTGGTACACCAGACCCTGTTGCTGGAGAATGTCTGGTTTTGAGGAAGTGATTGAAGGAACCAAGGAGTGACCTTGTAAAATCCTGTATTTATTTATTTTTTTTTTGAGTTGGAGTCTCACTCTGTCGCCTAGACTGGAGTGCAGTGGCCGCTCCCGGCCACCGCAACCTTGACCTGCTGGGCTCCAGCGATCCTTCCACCTCAGCCTTCCAAGTAGCTGGAACTACAGGTGCGCGCTACCCACGCCCGGCTAATTTTTTTTTGATTTATTGTAGAGATGAGGTCTCGCTAAGTTGCCCAGGCGGGTCTTGAACCCATGGGCTCAGGCAATTCACTCACCTCAGCCTCCCAAGGCGCGGGATTACAGGCTGAGCCACCGAGCCCTGCTAAAATCCTGTATTTATATAACAATTATTTATTGAGCCCTTCCTATATACAAGCCCAATATCAGGTGCTTAGTCACAATGTCATTGTGTCTAAGAGGTCCGTCTTAGGTCTTTCTTGGGCCTATTTGGTTTGATGTCCAGTACAATGACTGACACGACAGGGGCTCAAAAAATGTTCAATGCTTGTTTAGGTGTGTTAACTCTTTTTTGGGGTTGCACTCTGTTGCCCAGGCTGGAGTGCAGTGGCACGATCATGGCTCACTGCAGCTTTGACATCCTGGGCTCAAGCAGTCTTCCTGCCTCAACCCCTCAAAGTACTGGGATGCTAGGCATGAGCCACCACGCCCACCTGTAGGCGTGCTAACTATTGCAGTAAACGGGCCTATGGAGGGATATAGTCTCTGAGAAGGAAGCCTCCCGAGGGGCTTATACTTTACAGATCTTGCTGGGCATGTAGCCATCATGGTTATAAAGCTTCCTGGTATGTAAAATAGAAGCCTGAGACTGCCCTAGTGATGTGTTGCTGAGGCCTTAAGCATTGTTAGGGCTTAAGACAGGCCCCAGCAAATCCCAGGTCTGGAGCGCCCACCCCTTAGGAAGCCCAGCTTCTGCAGGGGTTCAGGGGAGCAGCTGGTAAGGCCTCAAGGCCCTGTTGCTGGGGAGACAGATGGAGTCAGGGCTCCGAGAAGAGTGACTTGGCAAAGTGTTAGCAACTAAAGTTATGAAGAAGAAGAGGTGTGTACCTCAAGGAGGTGACTCAGACCAAAGGTCTTAGGCTTCATTAGGCCCTACTTGACCTAATGATACTTGACTGACTGTCTACGTACTTGGCCACCAGAGTTATGGCCACCAGAGTTAGAATGGGCTGAAAGGGTTGGGGGAAAGTGGTCTGGAGAGGATTCAGCCTCCTCAGCCCTGTGAGGGCCCTGTTGCTAGGAAGTAGCTAGCCACTTGCCTTAGTAACCAGGGTGTGAAGGGCTCTGAAGGAGGTCATCCAGCTTCAATTGTTTGCTAATTGGTTACTAAGGAGGAATAACTGCCTCCTTAGTAACCAGGTCCTTGGAAGAGGCTGAACTCTTAAGTTGGTGGCTTCAAGAGAAAAAAGTTGGTCAGGCATGGTGGCTCATACCTGTATTCTCAGTGCTTTAGGAGGCTGAGGTGGGAGGATCGCTTAAGGCCAGTTTGAGACCAGCCTGAGCAACACAGTGAGACCCCATGTCTACAAAAAAATAAACAAATTAGCCAGGCATGGTGGCACGCACCTAGAGTCCCAGATATTCGGGAGGGTGAGGCAAGGCAAGATGATCACCTGGGCCCAGGAGTTTGAGGCTGCAGTGAGCTATGATTGTGGCACTGCTCTCCAGCCTGAGTGACAGAGCAAGACCTTGTCTCTAAGAATAAAAAAACATAATAAATTAAAAAAAAATTTAAAAAACAAGAAAAAGATGAAAAGAGAGCAAAAGCTGAGGAAGAGAGGTCGGCAACTGCAGAGATAATGTGGGAAACCAGGCTATGGGGCAGATTCCCCACTGTCTATAAGGGACTTCTTGGATTCCTCTGTGCCTTCCTGTCTACCAGGCGGACCTGAACTGGGGCCCAAGTGGCGAGGAGGCAGGGGCCGGTGGCAGCGGCAGTGGCAGCGGCAGCAGCAGCGGCGGCTTCTATGGAGTGAGCAGTCAATACGAGAGCCTGGAGCACATGACTCTCACCTGTTCCTCCAAGGTCTGCTCCTTTGGCAAGCAGGTGGTGGAGAAGGTGGAGGTGAGGCTGGAGGGGTGGAGCTCTGGGTGGGTGAACGCCCAGCCACCCATCACTCTGGGGGTGCAGAGTGGACCAGGAGCTAAGATGGTTCAGGCATTTGGGGGTCCTAGCCTCTTTGAGGGTTTGATGCATGAATTTAGAGCTAATAGGGAGTTCAGAAGTCACAGGTCGGGACAGAGATCTAGCGTCACTAACATTCTAAAGGTTCTTATGATTATGGAGAAGTTCATAGGGCAAGAAGGTTCAGAAGTCACACATAGGGATTGTTGGGGACTTGAGGGAATCTCAAGTTCAGAGTCCAGCATTTGGAGAGATCGTGGAAGGGTCTTTGGAGGGTTTGGAGGCTGAGGGCCTGGAGGTCAGAGGAGTTCAGAGGTCGTTGAAGGAGCGTCCCTTTGAGGGACTGGAGGGGTTTCCGGTTTGCAGGCTCAGAGGTCCTAAGTTGGACACCCGAGGGCGGGGTGGGGTGGGTGATGGAGGGGATATGGCAGTGGGAGTGAGTGTGGCATCTGAGAGGCACAGGGTGGAGCACAGTTCCTGGGGTGACCTGCGTGCTTCTCAGCCACCATCCTCCCCACTCCCTGACCCCGGTTCAGACGGAGCGAGCCCAACTGGAGGATGGGAGATTTGTGTACCGCCTGCTGCGCTCACCCATGTGCGAGTACCTGGTGAATTTCTTGCACAAGTTGCGGCAGCTGCCTGAGCGATACATGATGAACAGCGTCTTGGAGAACTTCACCATCCTCCAGGTGACGTGGCGGGGCTGGGCCAGAGCAGGGACCCTGATCTGGGACCCCTGTCTAGTGGACCTCTTCACCCACGGAACTGATACAGCAGGGACTCCACGGTGATCCCTCAGCCTGAGGCCCTTCTAACCAGGAAATGGATGCAGTGGGGACCCCACAGTTGATCCTCGAAACTGATAGGGCGGGGACTTCACAGCTTTCTCTTCATAAGAGGATCCCTCCTTCACTAGGGAAGAGAACACGGGGAAACCTCAGGGTGGGTTCTCAGCTTCCCAGGGAGCCTAACCTTAACTCAGGAGACATGGTATGTGGTGGGAGCCCCTTTAACTTTGGGGAATGTGTTCAGGTAGAGACCCCTTGAGTGGGACCCTGTGAGGGTACTCCCTTTACCTGTGACATGGTGGGTACACCTTTAACCTGGGGAATGTGATGTGGGAACCTCATTAACCCCGAGACATAATCCACCATTTGATGTGGGGCCCCTCACTGCCATCCCTCAGCTTAGGTACCCCCATTGTTCAGGGCACCTACCATGTTTGGTATCCCTTTCACTTGGGGAACATGGCATGGCAGGGACCCAGAGGCCAGCTGGGTGTCCGGTGATAGCTTGGGGAGGGCACAGTGGTCCCTGCCTTCCTTTCCAAGCATGAGCCTATTCTGGCCTCTCTGGCAGGTGGTGACAAACAGAGATACCCAGGAGCTGCTACTCTGCACCGCCTACGTCTTCGAGGTCTCCACCAGTGAGCGTGGGGCCCAGCACCATATTTACCGCCTGGTCAGGGACTGAAGGGGGAACCCCCAAAATGGCTTGCCCCTGGAACAGTCCCCTCCCAGGAAAGGCCCTTTACCTCTCCTTATGCTTATTTGGGGAGGGGCCTCTGATGTAAAGAGGTTGCCCTCAGAGGCCTAGGAAACTGGGGGCTGCCCCCTATTAGAGGGGGCCCCAAAACTTGATTGGTGAGCTGAGCAGGCTGGGACTGAGAAAAGGATAAACCCCGATATTGGGACCTCACAGGGGGTGTCTGAAAGGACAGAACACTCCAGAGCATCAGGGATTGACGACAGGAGCGAGACAGCCCCAGGTACAGCACTGGCTCTCAGCCTGACAGGGCCCCCTTTCCCATACTTGGAGGTTGGAGGTTTTGGAGGTTACGTTGGGTTGTCCCCTTCCTGTTTTCCAGCCCCCTCCCCCCAAATTTCTGCCTCTCCTTACTACCCCTACTCCATGACCTGTGATATCACAAATTGAAGATGAATCCTTTCTGTTCAGGAGCAGAGTCAGGTGGGCCCTGGAAATATTTTTTTTTAATATAACGAGATATTTATAAGTGGGTGTTTAGGATCTTGACTTTATCTTAACTTCTCAAACACTGAGGTGAGACTTTCTCATCCCATCCCCCTCCTTCTGAGTGAGCCGCGAGCTCGACTGCTTCTTCCCTTCCTTCCCGAAGTGTGTGGGTTTGTGTTCTGATAGAGGATAAAGCTATTTTACCAAAATGCGGGGGATTTATTTGAAGTTTGGGCGAAACATAATCTTGTGGGAGGTAGTAGGCTAAGAAAACGAAGTCTCTTTGTGGGCAGGAAGCTGGTGGACGGAAGCCCCGGGTCCCACGGGAAAGGTGACAGCCGCGGGGCAGGCAGACACCTGGGTCCCCAGGGGCATGAGGCGGCGCAAGGCTCAATGCCTGGAGGTTAAACAAGTGTTTACAGGCGGCAGGGAAGTGCTCAGAGCGCCTCAAGGGGTCGGGGCACGACTCTGGGAAGGGCGGGCCCTAGCGGTATCGAGCCAGCTGGTTGTAGACGTGGTCCAGGTTTCTGCACAGGAATATCGAGAGCGTCATGAAGCCGAGCTATAGAGAAAGGAGACGCGGTCAGAGGGCCGAGGGATGCGGGCGACCGGGAGGCGATGCCCTTCTATCGGGAGGAAAGTCAGGGTGGGGCCGAGAATTGGACGGGACGGGACTGGAGAAGGAATTGGGTGGAACTGGGCGGGGCCAGAGGGTGAACTGGAGAATAGCTGGCTGATGAGGCAGGAACAGCTGCGGCAAGGGGGAGCTTAGGGGAAACCCGGCTGCAGCAGGTGGGGATGTGGGGTCGGGGCGGAGTCTGAGAAGGAGTGAGGTCGAAAACAAGCCCAGGGTCCTTTATTCTGGAGGTTCATCTGTCTGTCTCTCCCTCGGCCTCAATTTCTGCGCCTGTACTCCCGGCATCGGGCTGCTCCTCGTCTTGATCCCACAGCGGCCAGGACCCCAGGGCCGTGGGCAGCTTCTTGCCCTGCGGGGCCTTGTCCCCCCAGTTGGGGCAGGCACCCGCCATTCCCCAGCCACCCCACAGACTGCCGCTACGCCCGCTGCTGCTGAGTGCACTACAGCGCCCGCCGCCGCCGTCAGCGATCGGGCTGGGCCGGGGGCTCGAACCGCCAGCGCCCGGCACCCGCGGCTCGGGTTCCCGACGGGGCACCCTGCGCTGCAGCTTCAGGACAAGCACCATGATACCCATCTGCGGGGAAAGGGGAAGGAGATTGCAGCCTGTAGCAGGAGGCTTTCCCTGCGTCTGGCCAACGGGGCTCACGGAAGCTAGGTCTCACCCGCTGCTCTCCCCAGATGGCGTGGCGGGAGGGCCGGGACCAGCTCCCGCTCCGTCTCGCACGCGTCCTTCCCGCACCACGAGAGGACGCGCGACTAAGGGCGGGGCCATCTAGGGATTATCGGGCAGATTGCTAGTGGGGGCGGGGCCAGATCACCTCGAGTAGACCGACGCCCAGACAGATGCCCACTATGGAAATGAGGTTGTTGTGCAGCCACTTCTGGAGGTTCTGCGCGCAGCCCTGGGGGTGTAGGGAAATGGTTAAGGGTGGGTTTTTTTCTGGGGTTCTCCCTCAAGTCCAGGCCCAGAGTTTTCAGCCCCGCCCACACCTCTCACAGGCATACTCTGGTCTCGGCTGCGCACCCTCACCTCACCTCTCCCCAGCCCTGCCCCTCCCTGCACGACAGTGCTCCAGACCCAGCCCCGCCTTTTCTTTAGGCCCGCCCGCGCTACAGACCACGCCCCCCATTGTACGGTTTCCTTGCTCGTAGCCCAGCCTTTCTTTGCAGACCCCGCCCACCTCTGGCCCCGCCTCCAGACGGCTCCGCCCCTCGCCGGCAGCCATGCCACTCCAGAGGCCCTGCCTGTCCCATTCGAACCGTTCAAGCTACAAACCCCTTCCTACCTCGCGGTAGATGTGGCTTTTTGCGGGGACCACGCAGAGGTCTGTACTGTGTCTGAGCCGCGCCAGTGGTCCGTAACGGCTGAGCTGGGGAAAGATCATCCTATCCAAGATTGCGGAGTCGTTGGTCGCCGACGAGTTGTAGCAGGAGCAGGGCACACCGTGCTCTTCCGACTGGTTGCCTCTCAGGATGGGGACCTGGAACCAGTCCTGCGGAGAATGCCAGCCGCAGCAGTGCAGCTGGGAGGGGGATACGAGTCAGAGGGACTGGGAACTGAGAAACGAGATGAGGTTGGGGATCAGGGGACAAGGTGATGGGTATGAGGTCATGTTGGAAAGCAAGGGGGCTAAGTGGTGCGTGCGGGGTGGAGAACAGGGCTGGAGTCGCGATGGGGCCAGGACCAGGGGACATTCCGAGAACCTGGGACTGGAAGAGTCGCGAGTCACGGGGTGACCTGGGGCTGGGGGAGGAGCTGCAGCCTCGTGCTGTGGACCGGAGATTGGGTGGGCCGTGCA
The DNA here is from genome assembly GCF_000164805.1 of Carlito syrichta. NCBI lineage: Eukaryota > Metazoa > Chordata > Mammalia > Primates > Tarsiidae > Carlito > Carlito syrichta. Next base: position 175,098 of record NW_007251314.1, on the reverse strand, counting down.
ATTGAGCCTCAGATAGGGGACAGGTGTGTGAGAGGCCATGTCAGTGACCAGGGAAGGAAGTCTCATCAAGGCCAGGGTCCCGTGGAAGTCAGAAAGTCACTAAGCGGTAGGAAGCCGGATCACTATACGGGTCTTGGGTCTAGGGACCCGGCCATGTGGGGCGGGGGCGGAGTCTCGTCGAGGTGGAGGGCGGGGCCACGCCAGGGTCTAGCTATTAGAGGACCGCGCCACGTTGGGGGCCAGTTATGTTACCATATGGGGGTGGGGCCACGCCGGGTCTGGCGGGGGTTGAGGTATTACGTTGGGGTCCTGGAGATCGGGGCTGGAGCCACGTCGGGGCAGAGTCTCCTCGGAGAGCTGAACCAGTTCAGAATCCGGGGGCTAAAGAAGGCCCACGCGTCCCGGTGGAGTGAATGAATGGCCACGCACCTGGAATTGCACGTAGTCCCAGCTTTCCTCCGCCGCTGTATCCTCCGGGTCGGCACGGTAGTTTTGGATGGTCTTTTTCACGATATCCTCCATACTTCGCTCCAGCTGAAAGGCGGCAATTGAGGCTGGGCCTCCCCTGCCCCGCCCCGCCCCAACCCCTCCCAGGCTGTGTCAGCCCCTAGGAGTCCCTGTGCAACTTTGTGTCCGCCTCAGTTTCTCACTGAATGGCTGGCTGTGTCTCTTCCTCTGGTCTGTCTATTCCTCCCATTATTTCTAGGTTGTATTAGTCCTCTGTTTCTTCTTCATTTCTCTCTCTCTGTTTCCCTTTGGTTTTCTTTGGGGGGGGCGAGAATTGGGGTCTCACTCTGGCCCAGGCTAGAGTGCAGTGGTATGATCATGTCCATCACAGCTCACCACAGCTTCGACCTCCTCTGGAGCTTTTTTTGCCTTTTTTCCTGCATTCATGTCCATGTGTCTTTCTTTAACTCTGTGTCTGACTCTATCTCTATCCTCTTGTTTGCATCTGTCAGTCTCAGTCTTTTTTTTTTTTTTTCCTTTGGAGTTGGAGTCTCACTCTCCCACTCTGTTGCCCAGTCTGGAGTGCTGTGGCACGCTCATGGCCACCGCAGCCTCGAACTGCTGGGCTCAGGTGATCCTTTTGTCTCAACCTTCCAAGTAGCTGGTACTACCACGCCTGGCTAATTTTTTTGATTTATTGTAGAGACGAGGTCTCGCCAAGTTGCCCAAGCTGGTCTTGAACCTGTGGGCCCAGGCAATCCTCTCACCTCGGTCTCCCAAAGTGCTGGGATTACAGGCTTATACCACCATGCCCGACCTCAGTCTCAGTCTTTTTGGCCTTTGCCTCTCTCTGTTATTTCTCTTTGTGTATGCCAGTCCTTGGCTGCCTTTGTTTCTGTCTCTCTCCACCCCTTCCCACAAGCCCCTGGCCCTCTCCCCCCACTGCTGGGGTGGTGGTGGTGGCAGTAAGCTCACCCGGACCCGCTGAGTAGAGATGAGGATTCCCAGGGTGATCTGTGTGGCAAACAGGAGCAGCAGCATCCCAAAATACTGGGGGGCAGAGTGGAGAAGTCAGGCTGACCCCCTTCCCAGGCTGTTTTCGAGGGAGGAGTAGGAGTGGTCCTAGGGATGGAGAAAGCTGGGGCACTCACCAGGCCCAGAAGGCAGCGGAGCTCTTTGAGGGCCCCCACACAACCTAGGAGAGCGAGACCCATGGTGAGGATTCCCGAGATGGACAGGACTTTGGACCAGATCTGCAGGGGCACGAAGGACAAGCCTGGAAGAGGTGAGAGGCAGGGACGGTGGGCCTGGTGAGCACAGCTCCAAGCAGCCCCAGCCCACCCAGGCAGCCACCCAGGTAGCAAGCAGTATTCTGGGTGGTCGTTCTCTGGACTCCTGGTACCTCTTTCTCTGGATCTCTGGCTGTGTTTCCAGGATTTAGTCCCTGCCCCACTCTGAGTCTTCATCTGGGACTTTCTCCTCCTCTCTCTGGGCCTCTGTTCCCCTCCTGTGCCTCCCCTCCAGCCTCTCTTTCTCTCTGTCTTTCCTGTTTGAGTCCTAGCCCTTGCTCTGTGACCTTGGCTCCCCCTTCTTAGGGGGAAGGTATCTGTTTCCTAGGGTTGCTTGAAGGACACATAGGAGCCTGTTCAGCCCAGTCCTCCACAGGGCAAACTTTAATTAAATATGAGCTATTGGGATTTAGATGATAATGCCATTATTACTTTCCTGTGGTTATTCATGTTATTCCTGCTCCTCTATTTCCTTGCTGCGAGACATCCAGCAAGGGACTTCCCCTCTCTGAACCTCAAAGAAAGGAAGGTTTGTGGGAGGATCTGACCAGCAACAGCACAAGATTCGTCATATAGGAAGTGCTTGAGAAATGGCTGTCATTATTATTATCGGTATGCACAAGCCTCTTTACCACAGGAAGACACAGGGTCTGAGAGGCACAGCCACGGCGAACAGGGGATCGGAGCCTGTGGCCTGCCTATGGAGATGGGCCCCAGGGGCCTCCCTGGGACAAGGGAGATCCCAGCTGGTTGCTCTGAGGGGGAAGCCCTCCCCAACTTCCTCAGTCCCCCTCACCCACAAAGGACACAAAGCTGGTCTTGTCGACGAGTATCCAGATGCCAAAGCAGAAAATAAGGCCACCCAGGACCTGGAGAGAGGGAATGAGAATATGGTGGTGGACAAAGGGGATATGAAGGTGGGGCTGTGACAGGGACTGGGGCCCGGGCTGGGTAGCCATGAGACAACTCACGAAGAAGAAGAGGTTGAAAACGAAGAGGAAGTACTTGATGAGGCTGAGGCAGCTCTCCTGGGCCGACATCTTCGCCTAGAGGGGTGAGTGGTCAGCTCACCAGACAGAAGAGGCGTCGACAGCGGGGGAGACAGGCAGAAAGACAGAGGCCCAGAGAGAAAGAGGGAGAGCTGAGTGAGGGAGAAAGGAAGAACAGAGAAAGAGGAAGTTCCAGGGGTGGGGCTCCACCCCCTCCCTCTTCAATCGAGGTGACTCTGTATCTCTCACCCGCCCCCCGCTGGGACATACAACCTGGTACCTGAGGAACCTTGGCATTCGTAGGGACCAAAGACTCGTGGGCCGGTCCCTCCCGGGTTCCCATGACTCAGACTGGGGGAACCATAGGGACTCCTTATCTACTTGCACCCACCCCATGGGCAGTGGGACCCCAAGGCTGGCCCTGGACGGCAGCTGACCTCACAGACACTCTGACCTCATGGCCTATTAAACTCTGCCATCTCTGCATTCAGCTCTCCTTTCCTGCCCTGGGTCTCTAGTTTCTCCTCTCTGGGTCTCTGTCCTTCTCCTTCTGGGTCTTTGTCCCCCATCCCTCACCCCCTATCTGTCCCTTTCTCTCAAAACCTCCCCCTCTTTCTCTGGGTTTCTGTCCTCCCTCTCTGGATCTCTGTCCTCCCATCCCCTGGGGTCTCTATTCTCCCCCTCTGGGTTTCTGGCCTCTTCCCTCTGGGTCCCTGTCCTCCTTTCTGTGCTTCCCTCCTCCCCCCACCTTGCCTTTGCCCATTGAAGTCTGCATCCTGTTCTAGACCAGGGGGCTCCCACGTGCTAGGGGGCAGGGGCTGGGCACCTGGGGGAAGTGAAAGTGCTTCAGGCCTGAAGTGGGAAGGTCCCTGGGAGTGGGGAGGGCAGCTGGGTAGGCCAACACACCCAGCGGAAACTGAGCCTCAAGCGGTACTTCCTGCCTCAGCTTTGGGGCCTGAGGGGAGGAGGTCCACAGGAGCCTAGATGGAGCCTGGGACCTTGACAGTCAGATGTAGGTTTGTAGTGCCTTATGCTGGTGCACACCCAGCAGCCTCTCTAGTCTCCCCTGACAGCTCCATTGGCTGCCCACTCTTGTCAAGTCTCAAGTTTCTCATAGATTTCCAACTTTGGGGGTTCTCCCACCATCCATTCATCCACCCATTCCCTGAGAAACCTGCCTCTCTGAGGACCCAACTCTTTCTCTGTCTTCTGCTTTTTCTGAATCTGTCTTCTGACCTCCAGCCACCTGTCCCCAGGGGCTCCCCCAAGATCTCCACCCTCACTACATCTCACACAGAACTCAGGATCTCCTTCAAATTCCATCGCCTTGTGTCCCCATCTGAGGCAGCCCCCGTGTCTACTCAGTCACTAGGCCAAACCTCCTGACCTGTGCCCCCTCCCCCAGCAGGCCCCTCCCCAACAGGCTTCCAGTCACTCCGCTAGATCCCTCCTGCCTTCTGATTCTCCACTCCACCCCTCATCTCTGTCCTCAGGGCTCAGGCTGCCTCAGGCTGCTCTTTTGCCTGGACCCTGATCCCTGGTTTCTCCTTGGCCTCTAGTCTTTCCAGGCCAGTCCCCACACAGCCCCAGAGGGATCTTCCTGAAATTCAGACCTGAGTCACACAGTTCTATGTCCAAATCGCAATTTGAGCCCTGAGTCAGCACCCCTTCATTCCTCACCTCCTACTAACCATCACAAACTCCTCCGTGCTCCACCACCAAAAGACATCGCAAGTCCACCCACTTCTCTCCAAGGCCACCATCCTAATCCTGGCTCCCACAAAAATAGTTATAGCTGATTATAGTGGATTCAATGCTGGCCACCAAAAACAAATGTCTATGTCCTTATCCTCAGAACTTATGAGTGGGACCATATGTATATATATATTGCAGACGTAATCACATTAAGACTCTCAAGATCATCCCGAATTACCTGAGTGCGTTCTAAATCCAATGACAATGTCCCTTTAAGAGACACATGTTAGGGTACGGACGGACTGGGTGAAGGTGGAGAGGCAAGGCGAGGCAAGCAGCACTGCCAGGGCTGGCAAGCTGGAGGTGTGCTCTGGGAACCCAGAGATCTGAGTAAATTGCAAAGAATTGTGACACACAGGTGAGAGAAGAAATGATTTATTTAAGAAAAGTTCAGCCCCACAGACAGGGAGTGGGCCTACACTCTAGGTGAGTGTGGCATCATAGCCCCCTAGAGTCCTGGCTCAAATCCTTCTCTTGGAGATGTTGCACGTGATGGCTGTGACTGCTGTGACTTCCTTATCGACCACCTGTGGATATCTTGGAGAATCTGTGACACAGAGACCCATTAATGTCCGCCCACATTATCATAGCCTCTAGAGAAGGGCATGACAAGGATTCTAATTCTCCTGTACCTTCCCAAACGACATTCCTTAGAGCTAGTGGAGGGTGTACCTCCCCTTATCTCCTAGGCATTCCCAGTGGGTAGCTTTGGGGGATCCTTGGCTTCCCTGTAGATAGTGCCCACTTTACTGGAAGATCGAATCCCCACCTACTCTCCCCCTGAGCAGTCATAACTTTTGTAATTACAAGTTTCATGACTTTTACAGTCCTTGCCCAATGCATGATGTCTTAGGCCTTGTAAATTCCCTTTACTCTAGGCAAGCTTGATTGCCACTATGAGATACCTCAGATACCTGGAAGTCTGTTTCTGAAAAGACAAAGTTGGTAAAGTTAATTATACCTAAAGTGTGCATTTCTCCAAAAGGACAGCTTCTATTTTCTCATCATTGTGTCAGGGTTTAAGAACAAGATGAAAAATGGCTTCCCACTCTCGGTCTGTCCTTTCAACACACAGAGAAGAAAGCACAGGAGAGCACCATGCGAAGACAGAGGCAGAGTTTGGAGTTCTGGCTGGACCCAGTGGCTTATGCCTGTAACCCCAACACCTTGGGAGGCTGAGATGGGAGGATTGAGCCCAGGAATTCAAGACCAGCCTGGGCAACATGGCGAGACCATGTCTCTTAAAAAAACAAACAAACCGGCATTTAGCGCATGCCTGTAGTCTCAGCTACTGGAAAGACTAAGGTGGGAGGATCACCTGAGCCCAGGAGGTTGAGGCTTTGATGAGCTATGATCATGCCACTGAACTCCATCCTGGGCAACAGAGTGAGACTCTTACTCAAAAAAGAAAAGAAAAAAAGGAGGTTGGAGTCCTGCAGCTCCAGTGTTATTTGCTCAGATAATTTCTCCTAAATTAAGTCTATGATCCTTCTCTTCTGTCATAGCACTTACTACAATTTATAATCATGATTATTTTGATAAATCAAATATCTATTTTCCTATTGTGTGAAGCAAAATGAGTGCAGGGACGAAGTCTGTTTTGCTCCTCACAGTATTCCTAGAGCCCAGCATTTGGTAGGCTCAGTAAGTGTGTGCTGAGGGATTGAATGGTTCCCACAGATTGTGATGAATTCTTACAGCAACCAGAAAATTTCCTCTAGATCTCTTTGCTCAGTCATGACAGTTTAAGCCTGTGATTCTCAAAGTGTGGTGTAGGGATCCCTGGGTCTCCTGAGACACTTTCGGGGGTCCATGAGGTGAACATTTTCTTTATTTTTTGAGTTGGGGGTCTCACTCTGTCACCCAGGCTGGAGTGCAGTGGCACAATCACTGCTTATGGCAGCCTTGACCACCTGGGCTCAGATAATCCTTCTGCCTAAGTCTCCCAAGTAGCTGGAAGTGCAGGTGTACACAGCCAGACCTAGCTAATTTTTTTTTGTCACTATGAAGTTTCACTGTGTAGCCCAGGCTGGTCTCAAATTCCTGGACTCAAGCAATCCTCCTGCCTCGGCCTCCCAAAGTGCTCAGATTACAGACTTGAGCCACCGTGCCCAGCCTAAAATTATATTCATAACACTACTTTCACTCTTATTTTCTCTTGGAGGTACAGTGATGTTTGCCGGAAACTACAAGACATGAACTATATTTACTGACCCAGTGCAGAAGCAGATATGAGACTCCAACTGTTTTCCATGAAACTACGCATTAAAGATATTTGCAAGAGTGTAAAACAATGCCACTCGTCTCACTAAAATTTCTTATAATGTGGAAATTACAGTTATTTTTTAATAAAAATGCTATTTATGTTGACACAATACATTTTAAAAATGAAAATGGCTATTTTAGAAGTTTCTGTTTTAATATTGATATAGGACGTAGACACACAACCCACATAAATATAACCCATAAAAATCAGTGGCGATCTTAATAATTTTTAAGAGTTCAAAATGGGTCCTGGCACCTAAAAGTATGAGAACAGATCACCTAAGTAAATCTTTCTTTGAGTATTTTATTCTTGTCTGCAAAGGCAGTAGATTTCTGAGCTCTCTTGAGACAAGCTCACTGCCTGCCTTGTTGGACGTATATTTAAGATTTGGATACTGGTAGGGCATCTTTAAGCGTCCAAGGTTTGAAGGCCAGAAGGAATGAATGGGAAAATCAAGCCTCCGACTTCACCCCCACGCCCACCTTACCAGGGCAGTGGTACACTCACGACCACCCCAGAGTCGACCCATGGGTTCCAGCGATCCTTCCGTCTCAGCCCTCCAAATAGCCCGAACTACAGGCGCGTGCTACCATGCCTGGCTAATTTTTGATTTATTGTAGAGACGAGGTCTCGAACCCGCGGGCTCAGGCAATCCACTCGCCTCGGCCTCTCAAAGTGCTGGGATTACAGGCTGAGGCCTCTTTTCCTTTCCAGGGGTCACAGTTGTAGGGAAGGAGGTCACTGAGGGCAACGGGCATTTCTGGAAGACTCTGAGTGCTCCCCGGGGGCATGGGCCTAGGAGGGGAGCTGCTTGGGTTGATGATGGGACCACCACCAGAGTCGCCCTCGCTGGGAAGAAGAGCCTGCCCGGGCCCAACGGGCTGTGTAGGTGTGGGAGGTGGCCAGTTGGCCCAAACTCAGTTCTCTCACTGAAGGGTCAAGTTGACTGATTTACCAAAAGACTTGTTTTAAGGACTGCTGTTCTTGAATGTGCTTGAGAAACGCGAATCTTTTTTTCTTTTTCCTTCTTTTCTTCCCTTTCTTCCTTTTTTTGAGTTGGGATCTCACTCACGAGTTCAGTGGCACGATGGATCACGCCACCACAGTTCACCTCAGCCTCGACCTCCTGGGCTCAGGCAATCCTCCTGCCTCAGCATCCTGAGTAGCTGGAACTACAAGGTGTTGGGATTACAGGCGTGAGCCACTGCACCCAGCCTGTATTTATTTTTCCCATAAGTATAGTTTTCCTTTTTTGTTGCTTTAAAAAATTTTAGTGGAGCACAGGGCCAAGGTCATTGTTAACATCATGAATTCTGAGAATTACAAAAACACTCCTTTTTTCTTTGAGGTATGTTACATTTCAGCTGATGGCAAAATATTTAGTACTAGTGAAGACTTCTTCACTACTTCTTAGGTAAGCTGACAACTATTAGAAAAATGTCTCTAGCTTCCTCAACTTGGTGAACTTTTGAATAAGTTGAATGAAGATTTATGTTTTTCTGTTCACTTCCTACCACATCTCCAAAAAGAAAAAGAAAAGAAAAACCCAAATGAAAGACATTATGATGGACACTTGTAGGACTTATTTGCTTTTGTGTTGATAATCTGAGGCTCTTGGTTATTTTCTCTATCTTTAGTTTTTTTGGGTTTTTTTTGAGTTGGAGTCTCACTGTCGCCCAGACTGGAGTGCAGTGGCCACTCCTGGCCCCTGTAGCCTCCACCTGCTGGGCTCTGGCGATTCTTCCGCCTCAGCCTTCCAAGTAGCTGGAACTACAGGCGCACGCTACCACACCCAGCTGATTTTTTGATTTATTGTAGAGATGAGGTCTCGCCTGCCCAGGTGAGTCTTGAACCCGCAGGCTCAGGCAATCCACTCACCTCACCCTCCCAAAGGCGTGGGATTACAGGCTGAGCCACCGAACCCAGCTATCTTTAGTTTTTTAGGCACCATTTTCTTTTGGCATTTCTCCTAATTTTTCATTTTTGTTTCCTTTATATTTTATTTTAAATATTTAATTTATTTATTTAATTGAGTCAGAGTCTCACTCCATCGCCCAGGCACACTCACAGCCATCCCAGCGTCAAACTGCTGGGCTCAGGTGATCCTTCCACCTCAGCCTTCAAGGAGCCAGAACTACTGGCAGATGCTACCATGCCCTGCTACTTTTTTTGACTTAGTGTAGAGATGAGGTCTCAACAAGTTGCCCAGGCTATCCTCGAACCTGTGGGCTCAGGCAATCCCCTCACCTCGGCCTCCTAAAATGCTGGGATTACAGGCTTGAGCCACCATGCCCATCCTTATTTTATTTTTTTGAGTGCATCTCACTCTGTTGCCCAGGCCTTCCAAGTAGCTGGAACTACAGGTGAGCGCCATCAAGCCCGGCTATATTTTTAATATTTTAAATTATGAAATATAATATATATCCAGAAACATGCATGGAACATACAGAGTTTTAAGGGAATAATTATAAACCTGATGTCATGTGTCACTGACATCCAGGTCAAGAAATAGAACATTACCATGATTCTAGAAAATCTTCTCCCATTATTAATTTATAATCAGTACCCTTTCCTCCTTTCATGTAACTTCAAGTCTGACTTTTGTGATAATCATTTCCTTGCTTTTCTTTATAATTTTAGTATGTATGCTTGCATTCCTAAACTATGTAGTTTAATTTTGCTTCTTTTTCAACTTAAGTATATGGACTCATTGTGTCTGGAATATTTTATCTTGTGCTTCTTTTGCTCAAAAATTTGAGATTTATATTAAGTGAAACTGTAGTTCCTCTATTGTCTTCACATCTATATAGTACTCCTTTGTTTGGAATATTTTATACAATCTGCTTATTTTACTGTTGATTGACATTTATTTATTTTTAATCATGAAAGGGTGTTGAAGTTCTTCAAATGCTTATTCTGCATCAATTGAGATAATCATGTTTTTTTTTTCCTTTCATTCTGTTAATGTAGTATATTATATTGATCAATTTTTGTATGTTGAACCATCCTTGCATTTCAGGAATAAATCCCACTTGGTCATTGTGTATAATTCTTTTAATATGCTACTGAATTCAGTTTGCTAGTATTTTGTTGGGAATTTTTGCATCAAAATGTATACTAGTCTGTAGTATTCTTTTCTTGTAATATCTTTGTTTGACTCTGATATCAGGGTGATGTAGGCCTCATAGGATTTAGGATGCCCACAATATTTCTTTTTCAATATTCTGAAAATTTGAGAAGGAGTTATATTAGTTTTTTAAACATTCTGTGGAATATACCCATGAAGCCATCAGGTCCAGAGCTTTTCTTTTCTTTTTTTTTTTTTTTCTGAGTTGGAGTCTCACTCTGTTCAGACTGGAGTGCAGTGGCACAGTCCCGGCCACTGCAGCCTTGACCTGCTGGGCTCTGGCAATCTTTCCCCCTCAGCCTTCCATGTAGTTGGAGCTACAGGCGTGTGCTACCACACCCGGCTAGTTTTTGATTTATTGTAGAGATGAGGTCTTGCCAAGTTGCCCAGGCGAGTCTCAAACCCGTGGGCTCGGGCAGTCCACTCACCTCGACCTCCCAAAGTGCTGGGATTACAGGCTGAGACACGGAGCCCGGCCAGAGCTTTTCTTTATTGAGGAATTTTTGATTATTGGTTCACTCTCATTACTAGTTATAAGTCTATTCAGATTTTCTCTTTGTGATTTAGTCTAAGTAGATTTTGTCTTACTAGGATTTGTTCATATAATCTGGGATATCCAATTTGTTAGTGTACAATTCACAGCACTCTCTTATAATTTTCAAAATGTCTGTAGAATTAGTAGTTATGTCCTCATTTTTATTTATGATTAGCAATTTTTATTTATGACTAGCAATTCTCTCTTTTTTTCTTAGTATGCCTAGCCAAAGGTTTGTCAATTTTGTTGATCTTTTAGAGAACCAACTTTTGGTTTCTCTATTGTTTTTCTATTCATTTATCTATGCTCTAATTTTTATTGTTTCCTTCATTCTGCTAGCTTTGGGTTTAGTTTGTTCTTCTTTTTCTAGTTCCTTAAGTTTTAAATTTAGGACATTGGTCAAAAATCTTTGTTTTAGCCGGGCTCGGTGGCTTAGCCTGTAATCTCGTGCCTTGAGAGGCTGAAGGAGTGAATTGCCTGAGCCCACGGGTTCGAGACCCACCTGGGCAACTTGGTGAGACCTCATCTCTACAATAAGTCAAAAATTAGCCGGGCATGGTAGCACGTGTCTGTAGTTCCAGCTACTTGGAAGGCTGAGGCGGAAGGATTGCCGGAGCCCAGCAGGTCGAGGCTATGGTGGCCGGGAGCATGCCACTGCACTCCAGTCTGGGCGACAGAGTGAGACTCCAACTCAAAAAAAAAGAAAAAAAAAGAATATAAATTAGGAGGTACATCGAATGTAGGATTTAGGATGCTCACTACATTTTTTTCATTTCCTTTTGTGTGTATTTTATAGCTATTCTCTTTGTTGTTATCATGAGATTACATTTAACTTCCAAATGTTATAGCAGTCGAATTCAAAATCATAACAGCATAGCTTCAATAACATGCAAAATCTGTGCTCCTTTATAGCTCCATCCCCATCTCTTTTGGTTGTTAATGTCACATATGTCATCTTTATACATTGTGTGCCCACAAAATGTAAACTAATAATTTTTGAAAATGCATTTGTCTCTGAAATTATATAGAAAACAAAATGTAGAGTTACACACCAAAGAACAATAAGACTAGCTTTTAGACTTTATTTATTTATTTATTTTAAGTCAAGGTTTCACTCTGCTGCCAGGCTAGAGTGCAGTGGCATAATCACAACTCATTGCAGCCTTAAACTCATGGGCTAGAGTGATCCTCCTGCCCCAACCTCCCAGGCAGCAACTGGGACTCCAGGCATGTGCCACTATGCCCAGGTAAACTTTTGATTTTTTGGTAGAGATGAGGTCTTGCTATGTTGCCTGGGCTGGTTTTGAACTCTTGAGCTCAAGCAATCCTCTTGCCTTAGATTAGCTTTTTTTTTTTTTTTTTTTTTTTAGTTGGAGTCTCACTCTGTCGCCCAGACTGGAGTGCAATGGCCGCTCCCGGCCACCGCAGCCTCGACCTGCTGGGCTCCAGCGATCCTTCCGTCTCAGCCTTCTGAGTAGCTGGAATTACAGGCATGCGCTGCCACACCCGGCTGATTTTTTTGTTGTTGTTATTTATTGTAGAGATGAGGTCTCGCTGCCCAGGCGGGTCTCGAACCCGTGGGCTCAGGCAATCTACTCACCTCAGCCTCCCAAAGGCGTGGGATTACAGGCTGAGCCACCGAGCCTGGCAGATTAGCTTTTAAACATATATTTTTTTATAAAAGTATTAATCTTTTAAATAATGTAGAAAACAAAAAGTAGAGTTGCAGACCATTGTTATAATTACACTAGCTTTCATAATTGCCATATGCTTATCTATATTGAGATTTTCATTTCTTCATATGGCTTTTAATTGCTGTTTAGTTTCCTTTTATTTCATCCTGCAGGACTTCCTTTAGCATTTCTTGCAGGGCATATCTAGTGGTAATGAATGCTCTCAGCTTTTATCTGGGAAGATGTTAATTTCTCCTTCATTTTTAAAGGACACATGTGCCAGATGTAGGATTTTAGGTTGACAGTTGTTTTGTGTTTTTTTTTAGCACTTTGAATATATCAGCCCATTGCTTTCTGGTCTCCAGTTTCTAGTAAGAAATCTGTAGATAATCTTATTGAGAATCCCTTGCATGTGATGAATCACTTCTCTCTTGCTGCTTCTCTTTGTCTTTCAAAAGTTTGATTATAATGTGTCTTGGTGTGGGTCTCTTTGTTCATCTTACTTGGAATTTATTGAGCTTCTTGGATATTTATATTCATGTTTTTCATTAGATTTGGGAAGTTTTCAGCTATTTTTTCTTTTTAAGCATTTATTTTAATTAATTAATTAATTAAAATAATAGAGATGGGTGGTCTCACTATGTTGCCCAGGCTGGTCTTGTACTCATGGGCTCAAGTGAGCGTCCTGCCTTGGCCTCCATAAGTGCTGGGATTACAGGCAAAAGCCACTAGGCCCAGCCAGTATATTTTCTTTCTATTGCTATATCTTCAAGTTTGTTGATTTCTAAAAATCTGCTGGTAATCTTGTTCAGTGAAATTTTCATTTCAGACATTGTATCATTTCTAGAAATTCCATTTTATTTTTATTTTTGAATTGGAATCTCACTCTGTCACCCAGGCTAGAAGGCAGTGGCATGCTAACAGCCACCACAGCCTTGGCCTGCTGGGCTCTGTGATTCTTCCGCCTCAGCTGGAACTACAGGCATGTGCTTTCATGCTTGGTTAATTTTTCTTGATTTATTATAGAGATGTGGTCTTGCAATGTAGCCCAGGCTGGTCTCAAACTCATGGGCTCAGGCAGTCCTCTCATCTTGGCCTCCCAAAGTGCTGGGATTATAGGTGTGAACCACCACGCCTGGCTCCCATTTGATTTTTAAAATATATGTTACGTTTCTTTCCTCATTCTGTTTATGTTTTCTTTTAAGTCCTTGACCATATTGAGCATATTTGTAGTAGCTATTTTAATTTTTTTTTTTTTTTTTGAGTTGGAGTCTCACTCTGTCGCCCAGACTGGAATGCAGTGGCCGCTCCCGGCCACCGCAGCCTCGACCTACTGGGCTCCAGCGATCCTTCCACCTCAGCCTTCCGAGTAGCCGGAATTACAGGCACACGCTACCACGCCCGGCTAGTTTTTTGATTTATTGTGACCTCTCAGAAAAGGCAACAAAACAAGGTAATTCCATGATTATCCCAGATTTCTATTTGGTAAAAATGTCTCGCTGCCCAGGCGAGTCTCGAACCCGTGGGCTCAGGCAATCCACTCACCTCAGCCTCCCAAAGGCGCAGGATTACAGGCTGAGCCACCGAGCCCGGCTGCTATTTTAATTTTTTAATGTTAATTCCATTATTCTGTCACTTCTGTTTATGTTTTCTGATAATAGGTCGCATTTTCCTGTTTCTTTGCATGTCTCTTATAATTTGTTGCTCAGGCTGGTCTTGACTGGATGACTGATGTTATGAATTTTTTTGTTGTTGAGTGCTAGATTTTTCTCCATTGTCTTAAGGAATGTTGTCTTTGTTGTAGCAGGCAGTTAAGTTACTTGAAGACCAGTTTTGACTATCTCAGGGTTGCTTTGAGACTTTTTAGTGCAGGCCTAAGGTAGCCCTGCTACTAAAGCTGGAGCTAGTTTAGCCCTATTACCCTGGCATGACCCTTCTGGACTCTCTATTGAATGTTCCAAGTATTCAGTTAAGTCTCTCTTCTCTGGCTGGTGATAAATTAAATAATTCTTGACCTCCTCTGAGTTCTAGGAATTGCTTTACCTGTAGTTGCCCAGTAACTTTCTTTTCTTCGAATTTATTCTTTGTCTGACCTTGTGAAGTTTCACACTATATATACATGAAGCTTGGTGTTTAGCTAATGACTCAAAGGGACTTTATCCTGATTTCTAGAGCTCTTTCTCTGTGGCTTCCTTCTGTTGAATACTTAGTCCAGCTAATTCTAGCCACCTGAGCCTTCCTAAATTCTGAGTTTTGCCTCCTTAACTTGCCAAGACCACCAGACTTTGTGTTCTTCCTCCTGTGCCAAAGTTTGGAAATTTTTACCAAATAGAAATCTGAGATAATCATGGAATTACCTTGTTTTGTTGCCTTTTCTGAGAGGTCACAATATTGTGCTGCCTATTGTTAAATATGTAATAATAGTTCCTTAATTATTTGTCCAGTTTTCATTGTTTTTAGTGGTAGGTTAGTCCGGACTTTGTTTGGCTTTCATGGTCCAAAGCGGAAATTTCTTTCCCCTACTTTTATCTGGATCCTTCATCTCTGGGGGTTTTTCTTGTGTGTGTGTCAGGGGTCTCACTCTGTCATTCAGGCTGGAGTGCAGTGGCACGATCACTACTCATTGCAGCCTTGACCTCCTGCGTGCAAGCAACTCATTTGCCTCAGCTTCCCGAGTAGCTGGGACTACAGGCATGAGCCACCAGGGCTGAGTAGAGGTGAGGTCTCGCTATGTTGCCTAGGCTGGTCTTGAGCTGCTGGGCTCAAGCAATCCTACCACCTTGGCCTCCCAAAGTGCTCAGATTACAGGGTGAGCCACTGCTCCTAGGCCCTTCATCTCTATTTTTTAAAAATTATATTTTATTTCATTTTATCTCATCTCATTTCATTTCATTGACGAGGTCTTGCTGTGTCACCCAGGCTAGAGTTCAGTAGCAACATCATACCTCACTGCAACCTTGAACTCCTGAACTCAAGCAATCCTCTCACCTGAGCCTCCTAAGTAGCTGAAACTACAGACAGGCACCACCATGCCTGGCTTATTTTTTAAATTTTTTGTAGGAATGGGGTCTTGCTATGTTGCTCAGGCTGTTCTCAAACTCCCAACCTCAAGTGACCCTTCTACCTTGCCTCCCAAAGTGTCTGGATTACAGGCATGAAACACCACTCTGTTGTCCTTGGACTGCTCAATTTTGGTTTTATTCATGGGAATTTCTCCTCATTGTGTGCACTGTGTTGAAAGGGATCCCTGAGTGGTCAATTTTAAGAGTTTACAGAAGATAGACTGCCCTAGTCCCTTCAGTCCCTATTGTAGGCACTATATACGCAACTGTTATTGGATTAGACATTTCCTAGTTTTAGCTGCTGTTCTCCAATAAACTTTCAAAGATTTGTGGGGAATACTTGTTGATTATTTTGAGAGTCTCCTTTTCTCGGGTCTGTCAGATGCTCTGTCATTTCCCTCTGCTTTCCCCCATGCAGATGCTGATTCTTTACAGGTCTGAGGCTGTTGGTGGCTTGTTGCCATAAACTTGTATTTTGGGTTTATCTTGTAAATATTGTCCATAAGTTCTCAGTTTACAACCTTGTAGAACTTCCTGTCTTATGTGGGTATTTGGGAAGATTAAAAAACTATGTTACAGCCGGGCTCGGTGGCTCAGCCTGTAATCCCGCGCCTTGGGAGGCTGAGGTGAGTGGATTGCCTGAGCCCGCGGGTTCGAGACCCGCCTGGGCAACTTGGTGAGACCTCATCTCTCCAATAAATCAAAAAATTAGCCGGGCATGGTAGTGTGCGCCTGTAGTTCCAGCTACTTGGAAGGCTGAGGCGGAAGGATCGCCAGAGCCCAGGGGGTCGAGGCTGTGGTGCCGGGAGCGGTCACTGCACTCCAGTCTGGGCGACAGAGTGAGACTCCATCTAAAAAAAAACCCCAAAAAACTATGTTACTGTAACTGCCATTATCTTTCCAGGATTTTACTCTGTATTTTAAAAATTATTTTATAAAGGTAGCTGTTTAATTTTTTTTTTTTAGTTGTATTCTCACTCTGTCACCCAGGCGATTCTTCTGCCTCAACTTTCCAAGTAACTGGAACTACAGGCATGTGCCACCATGCCCAGCTAATTTTTTGATTTATTTTAGAGATGAAGTTTCACCTAGTTGCCCAGGCTTGCTTTGAACCCATGGGCTCAGGCAGCCCTTTCACCTTGGCTTCCCAAAGTGCTGGGATTAGGGGTATGAGCCACCATGCCTGGCTGTATAAAGACTCACCATTGGCGTGCCTTTTCTTTCTTTTCTTTTCTCTTCTTTTTTTCTGAGTTGGAGTCTCACTCTGCTGCCCAGGCTGGAGTGCAATGCCATGCTCACAGTCACCACAGCCTCGACTTGCTGGGCTCAGATGATCCTTCTGGCTCAGCTTTCCAAGTAGCTAAAACTACAGGTGCGTGCTACCACATCCAGCTAATTTTTTTTTGACTTATTGTAGAGACGGGGTCTCGCCAAGTTGCCCAGGCTGGTCTTGAACCCCTGGGCTTAGGCAGTCCTCTTGCCTTGGCTTCTCAGTGCTGAGATTACAGGCTTGAGCCACCATGTCCAGCAGTAAATTTTATTTTCTAATTATTTGTTGCAAGTTAACAGACATGTAATTGTTTTCATTTATTGTTGTTTAAATCCAACAAAGTTAATAAACTGTCTTATTAATTTTAATAATTTATCTGCAGAATTTTGGACCTTTCACATACATAATCATATTATCTGTGAATAGTGAGTTTTATATTCTGTAATCCTCATGTCTTTTATTACCCTTGCTTTACTGTGTTGCCTAAAATATTTAATGCATGGGAAGGAAGTGCTGATAGCAGATTTCACTGATTATTTTTTATTTCAAAGGAAAGCTTTCCACATGTCACTATTGAGTATGATTTTTCTTGGTAGTCATCATTGATCAGGTTACAAAAATTATTCCTAGTTTGCTAAAATTTTTTTTCTTCCAATCATGAGTGGATGTTGCATTTTATGGAATGCTTTTTCTGTATGTCTTGAGATGATAAGATTTTTCTCCTTTATTATAACATCAGTGTGACTAATATTGATTTTCTATAGTGGTATGCTTTAAATCATTTCTACAAAGGGTTTTTGCTTTGTGGTTACTATGAAGCTTACGTAAAACATCTTATATTAATCTCATGTTATTTTAAACTGATTATTACTTAATTTTGATCACTTGCACAAAATCTACACTTTTACTCCCCATACTCATGATTTTCTTTTGATAACACATTTTATATCTTTTTAGTTTGTGTCCCTTAACAAATTTTTGTAGTTATAATTGTCTTAAATAGTTGTCTTTTTAACATTCATACTGGAGATGTGAGATTGATTGTCACACCACCATTACGGTATGATTGTTCTAAGTTTGACTATCTACTTACATTTACCAGGGAGTTTTCCATTGTTGCTACTTAGCAATTTTTAAATTCAGCTTGAAGGAACTCCTTTTAGCATTTCTTGTAAGGTAGGTCTAGTGATAATACATTCCCTCAGCTTCTTTTGTCTGAGAAAGTTTTTACCTCCCTTTCATTTTTGAAGGATAGGATTGCTGGGTACAGTATGCTTGGTTGACAGGTTTTTGTGTTTTATTTTTGCGTACTGGTATTTTAATAATTTTTTCTTCTTATAGTCATAAACACATTCTGTTTGTCATCTCCTCCTCCTCCCCCTTCTTACTCTTCTCCTCTTCCTCCCCCCTCCCGCTTCCTCTTGAGTTGGAGTCTCACTCTGTCACCCAGGCTGGAGTGCAGTGGTACAATCATGGCTACTGTAGCCTCGATGTGTTGGTCTTAGGTGATCCTTCTGCCTCAGTCTTCCAAGTAGCTGATACTACAGTGGTGTGCCATTATGCCCAGCTAATTTTTGACTTATTGTAGAGACAAAGTCTTGCCATGTTGTCCAAGATGGTCATGAACTCCTGGGCTTAGGCAATCCTCTCACCTTGGTCTCCCAAAGTGCTGGGATTGCAGATTTGAACCACTGTGCCCAGCCCTGTTTGTATTCATTTAATGGTCACCTCAGAACTTGAAAAATGCACACCTCATTTATTGAAGTTTGAAGCTACAATATGTTTCCCCTCCTCTCATTAGATATGAAGAACTTAGAATATCTGAGTTCTATTTACCTTCTTCCCAACTTATATGCTGTTGGTCTGATGCTCTTTGTCTTACTTTTCAGTATTCCAATACATTATTCCTTTGTTTTGTATAGTTATTTTTAATTCAGGTTTTCATTCACATTTACCTTTTATCCCCATTATTCCTCTTTTTTCTCAAACCACCTATCCAATATTACTTTTCTACTGCCTGAAACCACGTTTTAGAATTTCTTTTAATGCAAATCTGTTGGTGACTGACTTTCAAAATTTTTGTCTGTTGTAATCTATCTTCATTTTACACTCATTTAAAAATATAAGTATTTTTGGGCTGGGCTCGGTGGCTCAGCCTATAATACTAGCGCTTTGGGAGGTTGAGGTGAGTGGATCGCCTGAGCCCGCGGGTTTGAGACCCACCCAGGCAACTTGGTGAGACCTCATCTCTACAATAAATCAAAAATTAGCTGGATGTGGTAGCACGTGCCTGTAGTTCCAGCTACTTGGAAGGCTGAGGCAGAAGGATCACCGGAGCCCAGCAGGTCGAGGCTGCGGTGGCCAGGAGCGTGCCACTGCATTACAGTCTGGGTGACAGAGTGAAACTCCAACTAAAAAAAAAATGTATTTTTGAGGGTTTAAAATTCTAGATCGGAAGTTTTTTTTATTTCAACACGTTGATCATATCTTACTACTGTCTTATGGCTTCCATTTTTTTCTATTACAAAGTCACTTATCTGTAACAGTGTGTCTGTATTAGAGTTCCTTTTCTATATACAGTCTATATTCATGGACTTTCTTTTTTTTTTTTTTTGAGTTGGAGTCTGGAGTGCAGTGGCCGCTCCCAGCCACCACAGCCTCGACCTGCTGGGCTCCAGCAATCCTTCCACCTCAGCCTTCCGAGTAGCCGGAATTACAGGCATGCGCTACCACGCCCAGCTGATTTTTTGATTTATTGTAGAGATGAGGTCTCGCTGCCCAGGCGATCTTTTGTGTTTTTAACCTATCATTGAATTGCAAGTATTCTCTTGAGTTACTAAGAACTCTTTGGAAACTCTCAGCTGATTATCCATGTGACCCAGATATGCTAGTGTTGCCTTGAGGCCTGCCTGCTGCCTCTGCTTTTGTAAAGCATGCTCCTTCTTCCCCAGAAAGAAAACTTTCATTTCCCCCTTTCTTCCTTTCTTTCACATGATATTTTTTTCTTTTCTTTTTCAGCACATTCCTTGTACATTCTCTTGTAGAACATTTGGAGAGCCAACACAAATTCCAAGTGACCAGAGCACAGAGAGCAGAGAGAGAGTGGCCCCAGACGTGAGGTAGAGCACCATCCTTCCACTGGAGATAGAGCAGTAAGCAGAGATGGATAGCAAGTAGATCAGTGACCAATAGATAATAACATTAGGAGATGAGAAATACTGTGAATAAAAGTAAAAAGAGGTAGGATGGAGATAGCGGTGGGTAGGTAGTGCTATTTTGTTTTATTTTATTTTATTTTATTTTTGATTTGGAGTCTCACCCCGTCACCCAGACTGGAGGGCAGTGGTACACTCCCGCCCACCGCAGCCTTGACCTGCCGGCTCCGGCGATCCTTCCGCCTCAACCTTCCAAGTAGCTGGAACTACAGGTGCGTGCTACCATGACCGGCTAATTTTTTTTAATCTTATTGTAGAGATGAGGCCTCGCCAAGTTGCCCAGGCGGGTCTCGAACCCGCAGGCTCAAGCAATCCACTCACCTCAGCCTCCCAAAGTGCTGGGATTACATGCTGAGCCACCAAGCCCGGCTAGGTAGTGCTATTTTAGATAGGTGGGCAAGGAAACCTCTCTGGGGAGCCTATATTTGAGCAGAGACTTGAGTGTTTTACAGACAAGAATGCTCAGAGAGGTAAAGTACCCTTTCCAAGGCTACAAGGCAGATTTAGTATTAAATTGTTTTTTCTTTTTATTCAAAAGCCCACTATAAATGGTACCTCCCTCTTTAGGGTATATACCTCAGTGTTCTCAGAAATCCTTTGAGTAGGATTCCTGACTGTTGGCTTTGGCTACCTCGACTCCTATCCCTTGCATGAAAATATTTCTAAGAAGTAAAACTTATACAAGAGATTTGTTTGTGTATGTGCTTGAATGTCAGTGGTGGTAGGGTTAGAAACAAAGTTTTGTGTTGAGGAAATTGAGGATTGCTTTGGAACTCAGTAATTCCCTAACTCTAAAATCTGCAGTTTTGGGTGTTCTTCAGGTCTCTTCAGGAACTTGAGCACTCCCTTGAAGAAGCCAGAACTGCTACAGTGAGCCCACCTGGGATGAAGCCAGAGGCCCAGGCTTCAATATTTCTTTTGGCAAATGTGTCATCGACTGAGACAAGCGTTTCCGACAGTGCCCCAGGAAGTCAAACTTGGGAAGACAAGGTCGCAATGAGATGGTCTCAAACAACCTATGCTTTAGGGGCCCATGCTTTAGCAATCCGGACTGCACATGCTCAGGCCTGGGAGGCCCAGGCTTATAAGGCTCAGGCTCGGCCCGGCATATGCCAGGAAACTCCTGTGTTGGAAGTGGAAACCACCTCAGACATAGAACAGAAACCCCCACATGAGGAGGAGGTGAAGGTGACAAAGAAAGAAGAGAATGAGGTCCTCACTATCCGTCCACAGTGGTCCAGCAAAACTGAGTACGTCCTGGCCCAGGTAGGCTCCTCTTTAAGGCCATTTTATCTCTGGCGCTTTACCCACCTCTGGCTTTTCTACAGAGGCTGTAAGTCTGGGGACCAGGAAACCTGAATACACAAGGTCTAGCAGGACAGAGGCTTGTCCAGGCTTTAAACTCTAATGTCTCTGAGATATGTAGAGACTGGAGATGGAGACTTGGAGCCTGAGTATACAGGAACAAGGTGCTTGAACATCTAGTATCATAGAGAGGTAGAGGTGCAGGGTAGCTGAACATGAGGATGGTAGGACTAAAAGCCTGAGTCAGAAGTGGGGTGGGAACTAGGTACCTGTGGTGTTTCAGGAATTGGGAGTCAGGGGACTGGATACTTGGGACTGTGAGAAATGTGGAAACAGGTGAGCCCTGAGGTCTGTGCCCCTGAGGGAGGTAGCTGGTGGGAATGTATTTTCTTGGGCTCCTGAAGAATTCCAGGCACTGAAAGGCCAGATGGGTTTTACAGTCCCTCCTGAATCCTCTTCTCAGACACTTTCGGCATTGTCTACATCCTCGTGCTGTTCCTGGTTGGAGTTCCTCTTCTTTTCTTGGAGATGGCAGCTGGCAGAGCACGCGTCAGGGTAGCATGGGCGTATGGAAGATCATCAGTCCCTGGACTGGTGGTGTGGGGTATACCAGCTTCATGGTGAGGAGCCCTGGGCTGCCCAGGCCTGCCTTTTCCACCCTACCAATCCAACCCTTCATCCTGAAGTGGCTCCCATGGCTACTTCCATGGATCAAATTCCTCTGGTACCCCAATCCTCTGTCAAATCCCCTCTCTTCTTCTGTCCCTACTTCTCCTTCACAGCCACCTCCTTCCTAACCCCCAGGTGTGCTTCATCACCAGCATGTATTTGAATGTGACAAATTGCTGGATCATCTTCTACATGAGCCAATCCTTAGAGTTTCCTGTTCCATGGGAGCACTGTCCCTTAATGATTCCTCCACTGATTCTGGTGAGGAGGAAGTGAAAGAGGAAGACAAGGGGAAAATAGAGAACTGAAAGGAAATTTGGAAGTGGAGAAAGGAGAAGGGAGGGACAAAGAAGAGGAAGATAGAAGGAAGAAAAAGAAATGGGAAAGGGAAAGAGGAGAGGGAGGTGGGGGGAGGGATAAAGAAGAAGAGGGGTTACCCTGTCTAGCAGGCATGTCCAAAACCAGGTCCCCCCAGATCCTGAATGTGTACGAACGACACCCTCCATATACTTCTGGTACCAGCAGACATTGAAGGCCTCAGACAAAATTCAGGCCAGTAGGCCACCAGTCTTCAGTCTGAGCCTGCCCTTCTTTATTTCCTGGTGTCTCGTTGGTGCTTTTATGATCGATGGGCTCAAGTCGATTGGGAAGGTGAGCCACCATTTTTGGATTCCTTGACGTTCTCAGATGCTTTATCCTTTGCCTCAGTGTTACTTGCTGATCTGCTAAGTTCTTACTCCCTCTGGCCTTTTACTCCCACTAGCCCTTGATCCTTACTGAAAGCTGTCTTCTAACTCCTGCTCTTTTCTAACTCAGAACTTTTGACCCCTGCTGATTGTTGGTTGACCACTCCTGGCACATGATTGCTGATACGTCCTGCTCTCAATTCAGGTAATATATATCTTGGTACTGCTCCCCTATTTAATCATCATCTGTGTGTTCATCTGGATTCTTTTTTTTTTTGAGTTGGAGTCTCACTCTGTCGCCCATACTGGAGTGCAGTGGCTGCTCCCGGCCACCGCAGCCTCTACCTGCTGGGCTCCGGCGATCTTTCCGCCTCCGTCTTCCAAATAGCTGGAACTACAGGTGCGCACTACCACCCCCAGCTAATTTTTTATTTATTGTAGAGATAAGGTCTCGCCAAGTTGCCCAGGTGGGTCTCGAAACCGTGGGCTCAGGCAATTCACTCACCTCGGCCTCCCAAAGCCTGGTTAGCCGACCCTCACCTTAAAGGTGCTGCAAAGACTCACATTCATACATCTCAACATCAGGTGTACTCCCAAGCCTCTACTTTCCTCTATAGCTAAAAATAGAGACAAGAGAATTTTCTGTCATATATTATCCTTCTCAGAGTCCTTTCTAACCCTAAAGGTCTTCAAACTCAGAGACTGCAAATATCCACCTCAGAGTAGATATGCTCAAAGAGGTATGCTAACAATGGCAAATATTTAAGGCTCCTCTAATCCCAGATACACAACAAAATAGCATCTAAAACCATACCACACAGAGAACCTTCTAGGACTTTCTACTTACTGAATGCCCCCATTCTTAACTGTTGACTCCTGAATTAGGGATTTCTGACCATCTAACATACTTAAAACTCCACAAGGATTCTCCGTACAGTCTTCATTGTCTAATCACCCCTGTTTTAAAATTTTGGCATTAATTTAAAATACATCCACCAGATGTTTTGAAATTACTCTCTCTTTTTTTGAGTTGGAGTCTCACTCTGTTGCCCATACTGGAGTGTAGCAGTATGCTCATGGCCACCGCAGCCTCAACTTGCTGGGTTCAGGCAATCCTTCCGCCTCAGTCTTCTAACTAGCTGGAACTACAGGGATGCACCACCATGCCTGGCTAATTTTTCTTGATTTATTGTAGAGACAAGGTTGGTCTCAAACCCCTGGGCTCATGCAGTTCTCTCACCTCAGCCTCCCAAAGTGCTGGGATTACAAGCGTGAGCCACTGTGCCCAGCCAGTAGTTCTTGTTTTGATTAAATTTTCAGCTTGGGGGGAGGGTGGGAAGGAGAATTAGACACCAAATCAGGCAGCCATAAACTTGTGCAAACTAGCAGCAGGGGTGTTGGGGAAGGACAGAAGACAGAACCATTCATCTGCCTGGGCTAGTCAGGTAGGGGTGATTAGACAATGAAGACAAACCTGAGCTAAATTTCTCCCCAATAATATTCCCCTCACAAATAGCCACCATTTTCTTCTAGAATAAGCCTGGGCATATACATGTGTACATGTGAATGAGTTGTCTAGAGTATAGACTTTGGAATGGAATTGCTGGGTAGGGTGTGTAGAGTGTGCTTGTCTTCAGTTTTGCCATATAGGCTCCAGTGATCCTTCTACCTTGGCCCTCCAAGTAGCCGGAATTACAGGTGTGTGCTACCATGCCTGGCTAATTTTTTTATTTATTGTAGAGACGAGGTCTCATCGAGTTTCCCAGGCTGGTCTTGAACCCACAGGCTCAGGCAATCCACCTACCTTGGTCTCTCAAAGTGCTGGGATTACAGACTGAGCCACCGAACCCGGCCTGTTGTCTGGTTTTCAAAGTGGTTTAATCAATTACCCTCAATCAAGGATGGTGAGAATTCCACTTGCTCTACCTTTTCATAACACTTGATTAAACTTGGTCAGACTTTAAAATTTTTTGCCAGTCTGGTATGTTTTTGTGTTTCTGAAAAACTTTTTACTATAAGATATTACATATGGAAAAAATGCCTAAGGCCGGGCTCAGTGGCCTAGCCTGTAATCCCAGCACTTTGGGAGGGTGAGGCAAGTGGATTGCCTAAACCTGTGGGTTCAAAACCAGCCCAGGCAACTTGGTGAGACTTCGTCTCTACAATAAATAAAAAATTAGCCAGGCATGGTGGTGTGTGCTTGCAGTTCCGGCTACTTGGAAGGGTGAGGCAGAAAGGTCGCCAGAGCCCAGCAGGTCAACACTGGGGTGGCCGTGATTGTGCCACTGCATTCCAGCCTGGGCGACAGAGTGAGACTCCAATTAAAAAAAAAACGAAAAAAAAATTCATACAGCAAAATGTACTGTGTACATAACTACGAAGTAAACACCACCCATATTAATAATAAGAATGGGCCGGGCTCGGTGGCTCAGCCTGTAATCCCAGTGCTTTGGGAGGCCGAGATGAGTGGATTGCCTGAACCCGAGGGTTTGAGACCCACTTGGGCAACTTGGTAAGACCTCATCTCTACAATAAATCAAAAATTAGCCGGGCGTGGTAGCATGTGCCTGTAGTTCCAGCTACTTGGAAGGCTGAGGCAGAAGGATTGCTTGAGCCCAGGAGTTTGAGGCTGCAGCAAGTTATAATCATGCCACTGCACCCCACCTGGATGACAGGTACTCTAAACATTCTTATACATGTTCCTGATGCACTACCTATGTGTACATTTTTCTAGGGTATACAAGTGAGATTGTTAGGGCATAATTATCCGTTGTTGGGTAACATCACTCTGGAAGTAAATGGCTTAAAACAACAATGACATTTTTCATGATTCTGTGGGTTAGCTGGAAAGTTCTGCTGGGCTTACATGAGTTCACTGACATGGCTGCATTCAGCTGAGGGGTTGACCACAGGCTGGGTCCAGCTGGGACTGCACTACTCTTCTTTAAGTGGCATTGGTTGGGCTCGCTTCTGCTTGAGCCCATTGGCAGGCCAGCAAGGGTTGTTCTCCCAGGAGACCTCTCTGTGAGGCTAGCTTGGGCTTCTTCATACAGCAGCTCACAGAGCACAAAGGGAGAACCAGTGAGTGTCTCGAAGCCTCGGCATGAGAACACTTTCATCGCCACTGCTGCTACATTTCTTGACCAAAGGAAGTAAAAAAGTCACCCCAAGTTCAAGAGGTGAAAAATAGACTTTGCCTTTTAAGTGCAGGAGCTGCAAAATATTGTGGCCACATTGCTTCAGTCTACCACATGTACTTTCAACTTCACAGAAAATGCCAAACTACTGACCATGGTGTTTTGTGACAATTTGTGTGTATGTCTGAATGTACATATGGAAGTTCTTATTGCCTCACTTGCAAACCAAACACATGATCTGTCAGAGTTTTAAAGTTTTGTGAGGGTATATCATTATGGTTTTAATTTGTATTTCTGGGCTTATTAATAAGGTTAAGTATCTTTTTATTGGCCATTAGATTTCCTCTTTAATGAAATTTCACTAAAGGTTTTTACTTCATTTGGCCAAGAAATGTAGTTGTGGTGGCAATGGGAGTGTTCCCATGCTGAGGCCTCAAGACACTCACTGGTTCTCCCTTCAGAAAGATTTGTCTTTTTCTGGATTTGTCATTTTCCAGTCAAAATGCTGTGCTCAAAAATCACTTAGTAGGGTGGGGGACAATAATTACTTAAGTTGGTTCTTTCCCTCCTATTCATTGTGGTTTGTTATTCACTTGAAATACAGTTAGGGTTGTTCGTTGTTGGTTTTTTTTTGAGTTGGAGTCTCACTCCCTCACCCAGGCTGGGGTACAGTGGCACGCTCACTGCCACCCTAGTGTTGACCTCAGGTGATCCTTCCGCCTCTGCCTTCCAAGTAGCCAACTCAAAAAAAAAAAATGAGAAGGATTACATAATTTTTAAAAATTTTTTTTTAATTGGAGTCTCACTCTATCACCCAGACTGGAGTGCAGTGGTCGCTCCCGGCTACTGCAGCCTCGACCTGCTGGGCTCCGGCGATCCTTCCGCCTCAGCCTTCCAAGTAGCCGGAACTACAGGCGTGCGCTACCACACCCGGCTAATTTTTTGATTTATTGTAGAGATGAGGTCTCACTGCCCAGGCAGGTCTCGAACCCGCAGGCTCAGGCAGTCCACTCACTACATAACTGTTTTAAAATAATTATCCTTGGCCGCAAAATTCCATAACAAGAGCGATGCCAGTGCAAGTTGGACAGGAGCTTCTGGGCAGATGTATTTTTTTGCATAAGTATTTTTGTGTAAAGTTGCAGTGGCCTTTGTGGTTTTTTAATCAGGCATACAAGCACGAAAACTCTTTCTTCAAGGTCTTTCTTGGCTTGATTTTTCAGGGTTTTCTTAACATTAGTGACTCCGTTTTGATTCTGACAACTTTTTTTTTTTTTTTTTGAGTTGTAGTTTCACTCCGTTGCCCAGATTGGAGTGCAGTGGCTGCTCCTGGCGACCGCAGCCTCGACCCCACTGGGCTCCGGCGATCCTTCCGCCTCAACCTTCCGAGTAGCTGGAATTACAGGCGCGCGCTACCATGCCTGGCTCATTTTTTATTTATTGTAGAGATGAGGTCTCGCCAAGTTGCCCATGCGGGTCTCGAACCCGCGGACTCAGGCAATCCACTCACCTCAGCCTCCCAAAGGCGCGGGATTACAGGCTGAGCCACCGAGCCCGGCTCTGACAACTTTTAAAAACTTCCCTTTTTGATCAAGATCTTTCTCCAAAAGTATTGCTAATCCATCATCCTATATTTGGATTTGCTATCCCTTTTTGCAAGGATGGCCCTGTCTCAGTTGCTGATCTCATGTCACATTGGAGGAAATGATTGGTGACTAGGACTCAAGTGTCAAAACCCTTTAGCCACATTTGAGCAACAAGGGAAGTTTGAAGAGAGTGGCTCTCAGGCTAACTGGAGTCCATTATTAAGTTCAGTTTTGTTTATTTCATAGTCTTTTGTTATCATCTGAGCC
The DNA here is from genome assembly GCF_000164805.1 of Carlito syrichta. Classification (NCBI taxonomy): domain Eukaryota; kingdom Metazoa; phylum Chordata; class Mammalia; order Primates; family Tarsiidae; genus Carlito; species Carlito syrichta. Next base: position 147,820 of record NW_007251314.1, on the reverse strand, counting down.
AACATTATTTTGTTAGGTGTTGTACTTCTGCAAAAATTTAACAAGTAATAGATACAAAGTTTTAAAAAAGGAAAATACAAAGTAAAATTAATAGTAATATGACAATTTTTCAGTTTGTATAATGGTTTTGAGCTGTGAACCTGGGCTTAAAGACAACCAATTTGAATAAATCAAATGGCTGAAGAGAATTAGATGAAACCTCTTATAATCATATGACCTGCTTTCTTATCTTATGTATTGAGCCTCAAGTTTTCCCAGAGGAATTTATCCAGGTATACCATGTAGTATTAGCAATAGCATGGGCATTTTCTTATTTATACATTGGTACTAAATAATTTCTTAGGTTAGGTTCTGTTAAGTTACCCGCAGAAACTATTGAGAATGAAATTTTAATTATACCTTTATCATGTCAGGTAAAAAAGGTAGCATTAAGGGGGAGTTTTATTCCAAAATCTTAGGAAAAACTGTTCAGCGTGAAAACATCAAGCTCTCCTAATTTGTAGTTTGGGTGTCTCTGGCCATGACATTGGGTGGTTTGATGAACTTTTGTGTGGTCCATACATCAGGCATGAGGCTTTTTTCTGAAAATGTGTCTAGCTTCAGTTTATAGGGCTTTGGGAATAGAACAATTTTGTTTTAGTTGAAAAGTTGTAGCCACATATTAGAGGCAATTAGGAGAATTCAGAAACTAGTCCTGTATCCAGGTAGATAGAAAGAACTTGAAAACAATGCATAGGACTACAATCTAGTAACAGATGCATCATAATTTTTTTTTTTTTTTTGAGTTGGAGTCTCACTCTGTCGCCCAGACTAGAGTGCAGTGGCCGCTCCCGGCCACTACAGCCTCGACCTGCTGGGCTCCAGCGATCCTTCCACCTCAGCCTTCCGAGTAGCTGGAATTACATGCGCGCGTTACCACGCCCGGCTCATTTTTATTTATTGTAGAAATGCGGTCTCGCCAAGTTGCCCAGGCGGGTCTCGAACCCGCGGGCTCAGGCAATCCACTCACCTCAGCCTCCCAAAGGCGTGGGATTACAGGCTGCAAGCCTGGTTGCATTATAATTTTTTTAAGCATAACTTTTCATACTTATCATATAGAAATCTTAAGCATAACTTTTCATACTTATCATATAGAAACCTAGGTGGGCATGGTCGCTCATGCCTGTAATCCCAGCACTTTGAGAGGCAGAGGCAGGAGGATTGCTTGAGCCCAGGAGTTTGAGACTTGCTTGAACAACATAGTGAGACCTTGTCTCTACAAAAAAAATTTTAAAGAAATTATTGGGGCATGATGGCACATGCCTGTATTCCCAGCTACTCAAGAGGCTGAGGCAGGAGTATTTCTTGAGCTTAGGAGGTCAAGGCTGCGGTGAGCAGTGATCATGCCATTGCACTCCAGCCTGGGTGACAGAGTGAGACCCCAGATCAGTAAAAAGAAAAAAAAAAAAAAAGAAAAGAAAGAAAGAAAAATCTCAGATTTAAAATCTCTTGAGGCTAGGAAGTCAAACCAATGTAGACTTTAGATTTTACTTTCAGTCCTAAGGCTTTCGGGCCTGTCAGGAGGTGACAACTTTTACTCATTTATGGGAAGGCTGGGAACTCCCGAAGCCAGGCATTTATACACATTCTTAAATATGACATTTCAGTCAAAGCCTTGATAATGTAACTAATGTTTTCAGTCGTGTCCTGCTTATAAAGAGAAATTGAATTTTATTGAACTCATGTAAGTAAACATAAGAGTGCTCACAAATGGTTTCTGAATTTTGGAGGAAGCAAGTAAGGAAATAAAGCAAATGCTTCCACCTTTGTTCACAAAGTATACTTTACCAAATTGTTGTAAACTATAAATAATTTATGAAAGAAAAGTTCCTTAAATCTGGAAACAAAAGCCTCTTGGGTTCCCCCTCCCCTTTTTTCTGTTTCAATGATTATTTTCCCCTTGTCTTTTGTTTCTCTTTTTTTGATATGTTTGTGCTTTTTAAAAAGCTGGTAGTTTGTCTATTTTGTTAATATTTTGCAACTAGTTCTATTGTTGCTCTCTGCCTCATTTAAAAACAGCTGTATTGATATTTAATTCATATATCATACATTCATTCATCTAAAGTGTACAGTCTAGCCAGGCTCGGTGGCTCAGCCTGTAATCCCGCGCTTTGGGAGGCTGGGGTGAGTAGATTGCCTGAGCCCGCAGGTTCGAGACCCACCTGGGCAACTTGGCGAGACCTCATCTCTACAATAAATCAAAAATCAGCCGGGTGTGGTAGGGCACGCCTGTAGTTCCAGCTACTTGGAAGGCTGAGGCGGAAAGATCGCCAGAGCCCAGCA